>NC_061117.1:62928675-62975291 GCF_002878395.1 Capsicum annuum
TAAGTGTGGTCTACTCCTATTATGATTTATTCACTTGTTTCTGATTTCTATTGTGCTCCTATATAATATGTGATTATCTACAGCTTTACATACTCAGTACATATTTCGTACTGACGTCCCCCACGGGGGACCTGCATTTCATGCTGTAGGCTCAGGTACCTCAGCTCATACACCGTACAAGTAGGAGCCAGGATATCCAGCTGCTTTTTGTGAGCTCCAGTTTGCTTCGGGGCTTTCCATGTCTTATCCAGTCACTTTTGGTATTGTATAGAAGTTAGTTATATGGCGGGGTGTGTCCCGACCTTAGTTAAACTCTGTGAATTATCTAGAGTCTTTGTAGACCTAATGTACAGTCAAGGTGGTGTTTTGTTAATATACGTGATGGCTCCAACGGCCAAGTATTGTATATACATATATATGTGTGCTCGAGCTTATACAGGTGATTATTTCCTTTTATATGCGACATGATGCTGTCCAAATTTTAGGTTGTCATAGAGATATGCATGGGAAGTATAAGGTTATGAGTTGGTTCTCCCGGGCCTCCTCGGTTATGGGTGCCAGTCCGCCCCAATAGGATTTAAGGCATGACAAAAGTGGTATCAGAGAAGTTCATCCTAGTGAGTCTACAAAGCCGTGTCTACGTAGAATCTTGTTTATCGATGTGTCGTGCACCGCATCTATAAATAGGAGGCTATGGACATTTAGGAATTGTTTCTTTTTCTTCATGTCTTAGATCGTGCGATAGAGCCTATATTGTATATGAAGTCATAGTTGACCACTGAATCTGTTTGTTTCTCTTATTATAGTAATGATGCCGGTTACCAAAAGTAAGAATACCAGTAAACAAGTAGATGTGGCTGCCGGAGAGGGGACTAGTAAGTCACCCACTATACCAGCTAATTAAAGTGAGGCTCCAGCTGAGCATGCATCAGAAACTTCTTCCACTCCGGAAGAAATAAGGGGGAGGAGAACTATATCCCCAGAGCCACCTATTAATGCTGCTGATCAAGATCTTAGAAATGCAGTGCAAATTTTGACTTGTATAGTTACTGGGCAAGCTCAAGGGCAAGCCATTCCTACCACGGGTCCTAGTGGTACAGATAGGGCGGCTAGCCTTCGAACACAGGATTTTCTTAAGATGGATCCTCCCACTTTTACTGGATTAGATCTTAACGAGGACCCACAAGACTTTATTGATCAAATTCAAAGGGCCTTAGATGTTATGCATGTAATGGGTAGAGAGATAGTGGAGGACTGGAAATGATATAGGGGTATTGATGCACCCCCAGCTACTTGGAAAGAGTTCAAAGAGGCATTTCTCGATCATTATCTTCGATTCGAGATTTTTCAGGCTCATGCAGATCATTTTTTAAATCTTCTTCAGGAGAATATGAGCGTGAGGGAGTACAGTCTCCGATTTAATTCCTTGTCGAGATATGCTCCTAATGTTGTAGCTACTATGGATGACAGAGGTTATTAATATGTGGATAGACTGGATCCATATCTGGTTAGAGATTGTACTATTACTGCTTTGAATAAAGATATGGACATAGCGAGGATCCAAGCTTTTGCACAGAAAATGGAAGATCAGAGGCAGAAGAGAAGAACACATGAATTAGAAAGAGGATATTCCAAGAGGGCTAGATCTACAGGGCAGTTCATGGCATCCCAATGAGGGTTCAGACCATAGTTTTCTGCTAGACCACCCAGGCCATTATTTTCTTATTCTGCAGCTAGTGCCCCACCACAGTTCCAAGGGTCCAGAGGAAATCAATTTGGGCACAGAAGTGAGAGTCAGAGTTCGCGAACAGTGGGGTACAAAGGGCAAGGTAATATGAGCCAATCGAGACCTCCTCGAGAGCCATGCAATGAATGTGGAAGGTATTATTTGGGCGCATGTCGGCTGGGGACCAATGTTTACTTTTGGTGTGGTATGTCGGGGCATATGATGAGAGAATGCCCACGAAGGGGCATAGGGGGTATGGCATAACCTATGGGGTTATTTATTCCATCATCATCATCGATGCCTTATTCAGGAAGGGGTGCATAACCAATGAGTCGTGTTAGAGGTGATAGAGGAGCCACGAGTACTAGCGGGGCTCAAAATCGTACGTATGCTCTAGCGGATCGACAGAATTTAGAGGCTTCTCCAGATGTGGTTACGGGTACGTTGTCTATCTTTTTATTCGATGTATATGCCTTAATTAATCCTGGTTCTACATTATCTTATATTACTCCATTGGTTGCTGGAAAGTTCGAAAGAATACCCGAACTATTAGTTAAGCCATTTGAAGTGTCCACACTGGTTGGAGAATTTATTATAGCTAGAAGGGTTTACCAAAACTGTATAGTAACTGTTTGTGGTCGTGATACGATGGCTGATCTCGTGGAGTTAGAAATGGTAGATTTTGATATTATAATGGGTATGGACTGGTTGGCGTCTTGTTATGCCACAATTGATTACTGCACGAAAAGGTATATTTCCATTTTCCAAATGAATCAGTCCTTGAATGGAAAGGTAAAATTGGCGCGCCAAGAGGTAGATTTATTTCTTATTTTAAGGCAAGAAGAATGATTTCCAAGGGATGCATATATCATTTAGTTAGAGTAAGGGATACATAAGCAGAGCCACCAACTCTTCATGTTGTTCCGGTGGTAAATGAATTTTCTGATGTATTTCCAGAAGATCTTCCAAGTTTGCCTCCTGAATGAGAAGTAGAGTTTGGTATTGATGTAATACCAGACACCCAACCAATCTCTATTCCTCTGTATAGAATGGCCCCAGAATAATTACGAGAATCGAAAGAGCGATTGAAAGATTTGCTAGAGAAGGGATTCATAAGGCCTAGTATGTCCCCCTGGGGAGCACCAGTGTTATTTGTGCGCAAAAAGGATGGCTCGCTGAGAATGTGTATTGATTATCAGCAATTGAATAAGGTGACTATTAAGAATAAATATCCTCTCCCAAGAATTGATGATTTATTTGATCAGTTACAGGGTGCCAAATGCTTTTCTAAGATTGATTTGAGGTCAGGTTACCACCAAGTGAGGGTCAAAGAGAAGGATATACCCAAGACAGTTTTTCGAAAACGGTATGGTCATTATGAGTTTCTAGTTATGTCATTTGGGCTTACAAATGCACCCGCAGCTTTTATGGATTTGATGAATAGGGTGTTTAAGCCATTCCTGGAAGTATTTGTGATAGTTTTTATAGATGATATTCTAGTTTATTCTAGATCAGAAGAGGACCATGTCAATCACTTACGACAGGCATTACAGACTCTTCGTGATTGTAAGCTTTATGCAAAGTTCTCTAAATGTGAGTTTTGGTTAAAGTCGGTGGCATTTTTGGGTCATATTGTATCTAGTGAAGGGATAAAAGTTGATGCTCAAAAGATAGAAGCTGTGAAGAACTGGCCAAGGCCCACAACGCCTATGGAGATTCATAGTTTTCTCGGGTTGGCTGGTTATTATAAAATTTTTGTTGAAGGCTTTTCTTCCATTTCAGCACCCTTAACCAAGCTAACCCATAAAGCATCCAAATTCCAATGGAATGATGCCTGTGAGAAGAGTTTTCAAGATTTAAAGAACAAGCTGATTTCTACACCCATGTTGGTACTTCCAGAAGGCACCGAAGGGTATACAGTGTATTGTGATGCTTCTAGAATTGGTTTAGGATGTGTATTGATGCAGCATGATAAGGTAATAGCATATTCTTCTAGATAATTGCGGCCACATGAGAAAAATTATCCTACACACAATCTTGAGCTGGTAGTAGTTATTTTTACTTTAAAGATATGGCGCCACTACTTATATGAGGTTCATGTTGATATATATACTGACCATAAGAGCTTGAAATATATTTTTAATCAGAAGGATCTAAATTTAAGGTAGCGGAGATAGCTTGAACTATTAAAGGACTACAATGTTGATATCTCATACCATCCAGGGAAAGCAAATGTGGTAGCTGATGCTTTAAGTCTTAAGGCTATGATGACGCCTATAGAAAGGCAAGGTATGATTAAAGATCTTCATCAGTTAGCTAGTTTGGAAGTTCGACTTCTTGAAACTCCGGATAAAAAGCTTATCGTACATAATGCTGCGGAATCTTCATTAGTAGCTGAAGTGAAAGAAAAGCAATATGCAGATCCTATTTTACTACAGCTTAAGAAGGACGTTCAGAGTGGTGCGACCAAGGCATTTGAGCTTACGCGAGAAGGAGTACTTCAGTGCGAAAACCGATTGTGTGTACCGGATGTAGACGGGCTAAGAAAGAAGATTATAATAGAGGCACATTGTTCAAGGTATTCCATTCATCCAGGATCAACCAAAATGTATCAAGATTTGAAAGATATGTATTAGTGAAATGACATGAAGAAGAGCATAGAAGAATTTGTAGCTGAATGTCCAAATTGTCAAAGAGTTAAAGTTGAGCACCAAAAACCCGGAGGTTATATGCAATGCATTGATCTTCCAAGCTGGAAGTGGGACATGATCAACATGGATTTCATTATTAGTTTGCCTCGTACATCCCGGAATTTTAATTCTATATGGGTGATTGTTGATAGGCTTACCAAATCCGCATATTTCCTACCAGTTAGGACCACTTACACAGTTGAAGAGTATGCGAAGTTGTACATTAAAGAGATAGTCCGATTACATGGAGTTCCAATCTCTATTATATCAGATCGGGGAACCCAATTTACCGCAAACTTTATAAGTCTTTTCAGAGCTGTTTGGGAACACAAGTGAAGTTGAGTACAGCTTTTCACCCTCAAACAGATGGACAAGCAGAACATACCATCCAAACACTTGAAGATATTCTACGAGCTTGTGTAATAGATTTTAAGGGCAACTGGGATGATTATTTACCTCTTATTGAGTTTGCCTACAATAATAGCTATCATTCAAGTATCAAAATGGTACCATATGAAGCTTTATATGGAAGAAAGTGTAGATCACCAATAGGATGGTTCGAAGTGGGTGAAACTCTTTTGTTTGAACCGGATCTTATTTATCAAGCCATAGAGAAGGTTAAAGTAATTCAGCAACGACTGAAAACAGCCCAAAGTCGACACAAGTCATATGTGAATTGTAGAAGGAGAGGGCTAGAGTTTTCTATAGGTGATTGGGTATTTTTGAAGGCATCACCAATGAAAGGGGTAATGAGATTTGGCAAGAAAGGGAAGTTGAGTCCACGTTATATAAGCCCGTATAAGATCACTCAAAGGTTTGGACAAGTTAAATATGAATTAGAGCTACCCCAAGAGCTCTCATCAGTACATCCGGTATTTCATGTGTTAATGCTTTGAAAGTGCATCGGAGATCCATCACATATCACTTCTACTGAGGATGTGCAAGTTGTGGAAGATCTTACCTATGAGGAAGTGCCTATTGCTATTCTAGATCGCCAAGTTAATAAGATGAGAAATAAAGAGATAGCATCTGTGAAAGTACATTGGAGAAATCGTCAAAGGGAAGAGATTACATGGGAAGCTGAGGAAGCAATGAAATCTAAGTACCCTCATTTGTTCAAATATGAAGAGAAAGTTCAAGAAATGGAGTTAGAACATTAACAAGTAAGTTTTTTTTATATATGCATAGTATTTATGTGATGATGTGAATATTAATGATGGACTTGAACTTGTTTCGATTGAATAACTACGCTAACATTTAAGGACGAATGTCCTAAAGGGGGAAGGATGTAACACCCCATATTCAAGTACGTGTATTGGCGTATTCAAGTACGTGTATTGTACTTATTTTTGTGGAATTAATTTTTTTTATTTTTTTATACCAGAATTTGCCCGTCGATGGTTCCACGCGAAGGTTATTGAATAAGTTTTCCAACAATATAAAGATTTCCAAAAACAAATAGGTTTCGGATATAATCGAGCACATTCGAAACTATAAAACGGTGGCCGGGATATTTGGGAATAGTAAATGTGCAGGAAAATTTCCTGCACACAAACTACTAAGGCCAGCCGAATTTTTGGGTCAACTTAGAATGACTATAACTCCCTTAATATAATAAACTGATAGATCTACAACCTATGAAAAGAAATATATTTGAGTCTTCTTTTCAATGCAATTAGTTTCATCCAAATCCAACGTCTAAGTAAGGAGTTATACTCGTTTTACTTTAGCCTATCAAAACAAATTTTTAGGGTCAACTTCAAACGACCATAACTCCTTGTACATGACGAACTGGGTGATCTAATTTATATTAAATGAAAGCCCTTTCAATTATCCTTCCAACGATACCAATTTCACCCAAATCCGATATCAGAGCAAAGAGTTATGGTCGATCTACTTTAGCTTATCAAAACAGTCCACCAAAGGACAGATTTGACATTATTTAAATTTTAAAGGCATTTTGGTCATTTCCTATTATATTATGGACGGGAATATGTGTATATATACATGTATATGATTTCAAAACTCATTTTCATCATCAATCATTAAGGAAGAACAAACTCTAGCCAAATTTGACCTTTAAATTACTTTTGATTCAACCGTAGAAATTCCAAAGTAATCCGATAACTGTGTTTGTCATCTCGAGAGTTTTGAATGGCACCTATTATTTGTGCAAACAAGATTGCATAATCAAGAGGTGAATTCTAAGGTATGAATATTATTTACCTTTGTCCTTTTCCATATGTATATGTGTGATAGAGGATTATGTGTAGTGGTTGTTATTGAAAGGTGATAGAAATAGGGTTATGGACTATTTTGCATGGTTTGGTTGTATTGAATTGTGAAAGGTGGATATGATAATTGAGTTATGGAAGGTGGATATGGTAATTGAGTTATGGAAGGTGGATATGGTGATATACTATTGAATTGATGATTATTTATGTCTATGGCTTAATTTGGTTTAATGGATTGGTTGGAAAGATAAATGAATTCAAACTTAATATTAGAGGATGTTGTATGAATATGCATGGCATGTGAATATAATTGGGGTATAAGAGGGTTAAAGTGACACCCTTTATGGTGTAATTAAGGCTTACTACTTAACCACTAGTTTGGTGAATTCAAATAATTGAATTGTGACGTTTGGTTGTTAATTCTAGATTGCTATATATGTTCATTGTAGATAAGTAATCCGAAAAGACGGGAAGTCCATTTGGGACTAGTATTGAAGGTTGACAGTCAGGTATGTAAAGCATACTCTATACCATATCTTTGGCATGAAAGTGAACAATTGTTCTATTAAGAAAGTTTCCAAAGTTATTCAATAACATGTGATCCATAATAGTTTTGTATGATGTCCTACGTTATCAATGAACTTGTTTCCACCCTACAAGATGTCAAGACATTCCAATACTTACTTGTTTTCCAAATATTACATGTTTATTGCACTAATGAATGTCAGAAGGTATCTGGTTACTCAAACAAGATCCATGTTCTATTAATGACTCCAAAATGTTTCATTGATATACCAATAAGTTCCTACTTCATTGTTATGGCATTGATGAATCTAAAACACTTCATTGATGTTCCAATGAGTTCTTACTTCGTTGTTATTGCATTGATGGTCTATTTATATGTCTCTTATTGATGTATCATTGTTTCAAAGTATCAAAAATGCGGTGGTGATCGAAAAAACAATTTCAATAATTAATTAAACTAAATGATGAAAGTTCTCTCTTATCGGGTGGTATCCCAGGGGCATAAGCCTATCATGGGTCGAACCCTATTTATGTGTTTATGGGTGGTATCCTAGGGGCATAAGCCTATCATGGGTCGATCCTAGTTGATATGTACTGGAGGCAGCCTAATGGTCACAGTACAGTACAGTAATGAATACAAAGATGATAAGAACGTAGGTAAAGTGATTGAATAAATACTATGTACAGGTTGTCACAAGTTCTAGTAAGTGTGGTCCACTCCTATTACGATTTATTCATTTGTTTCTGATTTCTATTGAGCTCCTATATCATATGTGATTATCTACAGCTTTACATACTCAGTTCGTACTGACGTCCCCCACGGGGGACCTGCATTTCATGCTGCAGGCACAGGTACCTTAGCTCATACACCGCACAAGTAGGAGCTAGGATATCCAGCTATTTTTGGTGAGCTCCAGTTTGCTTTGAGGCTTTCCGTGTCATATCCAGTCACTTTTGGTATTGTATAGAAGTTAGTTATATGGCGGGGTGTGTCCCGACCTTAGTTAAACTCTGTGTATTGTCTAGGGCTTTGTAGACCTAATGTACAGTCAAGGTGGTGTTTTATTAATAGACGTGATGGCACCAACGGCCAAGTATTGTATATACATATATATGTGTGCTCGAGCTTATACAGGTGATTATTTTCTTTTATATGCGATATGATGTTGTCCGAATTTTAGGTTGTCATAGAGATATGCATGGGAAGTATAAGATTATGAGCTGGTTCTCCCGAGACTCCTCGGTTATGGGTGCTAGTCCGCCCCAATAGAATTTGGGGCGTGACACGGTTTCACCTTTAGGATAGCGTAGTTCTTAGAAATTTTTCTCCTTTTCCACTTTGCTAATAAACTTCTTAACATGCTATTTTTCGAATAATTCTACTATAAAGCAACTAATAATTCTACTATAAAGCAACTAACATGAACTTATTTTATCATATCATGATTGTTAGAAATTTATGAATTTAGCTATTCATAATCATAAATAAATATACCTGTTCTGGTAGGTTTGATAATTCTAAGCTTTGTTCATCCATAGCTTTTTCCATTGAAATATACCTGTTTTAAATAAATATTCAAAAGTTTGTTATGAAAGAAGAGTGTTTGCTTCAACGCATGAAGGCTTGTCTTTTTTTCTGCCTTCGATGTCTTTTATTTATAGTGAATCCTTTACATGCTTTACATGGTTCCTGATGTTACAATAGTCAAAAAAGGAGGCTATCCTATTTTACACTAATCCTAATATATCTCTTTACACGTTTCCTAAATAATTACATCTTTCAAAAAGTCTTATAAAGACAAAGAAAACAATTATGGCAAGTGCCAAAAAGTCTTAAAGTAAATAGTATAATTTACGTAAAGTTTTCAAGAAAAAGTATCTATTCTTTCATATGTCACTTTCAACTTTAATTAACTTGTCTCTCTATTATTGCTCCATTGTTATCTTCTTCTTGTCGTATTTGTTGTTTTTCTATCTTCTTTCCAGCTGGCATGCTTATCTTTTTGATTTTTTCTTTTATTCTAGCCGGACTTCTGGGATAATATTATCTTCTCTATTACATCTCTAACATTGATGGTCTGGATATTTGTGTCCAATTATCTTGTAATATCTTGTTAATAATCCGTCTGAAATAAATCCTTTCCTAATTGCTCTTGCAGTAGATTATTTTTTTGGGTTAAGTAACGTCATTATCCATTGTCTAACATCTTCCATATCTGCTTGTCGTAGTTCTATTGAATTTGAGTAAATCATCTGATGGTCTCTTGAATAATAGCTCCATATTGGGTTTTCATTGGGTATCTCCATATCTCAATTCTGGGTATCTCTGGTTGTTGCACAATATCTTCTGGTATAATCATATCTCTAGTTAATCCTATTTTTACAACTTGTATAACTGGTTTGATTTCGTCGTATAATATCTCTACTGGTGCAGTATAACACTTTATATAAAATAGATTTTCTTTGGTTACTCTTTTATAGGTGGTGAATACTTTATGTAATTCTTCTATAGCTGTTAGTTCTTCTCCATCTTGGGTATATACGGTATTTAATAATCCATAGTCGAAATATGTTTTTATTAAGCTTGGATTGGTTTTGGGTAGTGCGATTAGTTTGTTGTAACCTTGCAATTTTTGGGTTATATAGTTTGTGTTTGGTCCTTGGGTATCTGTATCTCTGGGGTTTAGGTTTAGAAAAGTTTGTACTTTGTAGATATTTTCCATGTATTCTCGGGTTATATAGTTATAAGCTTTTTTATCTTAGTTCAGACTATTTCGGTATGTTGTAATTTGTGGCGGTGGAAATAAGGGGTCTTTTTTTGGTTTTGGTATAAATGGCTTCTCAAATATCTTATTCATGTTTATGTTCCGGTATCTTTGTCTACTAACTCCTTTGCTTGTACCTGCAATTGTAGATTGATAAACGTTATAGCTTTTATGGAGTGTCCCAACGTCTCCTTTTAGCTCTGGAATTTTAATGTCTTTCGATCGACATAGCTCTGCACACTGATGAGTTAGTTGATTTGTAGCTTCAGGCTTCAGTTTAACTTCATTAGTCTTTAGCTTTTCTATTTCATAACCCATACTGTCCACTTTCATTGAAAGCGTAGTTAGGGTTTTGAGTATCTTTTCTAAAGTATCATCTTCTATTATATCAGTTGTGTAGCTTTGTCTTGATATGTAATCTGCAATAACATTTTTGTTAGTACTAATTATTTCAATTGTAAATGTAAAATTTAATATATTCAATACTAGTCTCCGAATCTCTTTTGTTGTAACTGAATTTTGTATTTTCTTTGTTAGCCACCACCGAACCTGGGTATTATCTGTTCTCACAATAAATTTGTTATATACAATATATGGTTCAAATACTAATAAACATTTATATAATGAACATAATTCTTTTCTATTTATTTCCTATTTTATTTCTGTTTAATTAAACGTACCTGAGTAGTATCTGCAATGATGTTCTGATTTTTCATTTTCGTATCTATATTTAAGTACTCCTCCATAACTATATTCACTTGCATCTGCTTCTACTATATATGTAAAATTTTTATTTTCATCTAGGAATTGTAATTTTGGTAACTTTTTACAAAGTATTTTTATTTTTCGAACTTGTTTTTTATCTTCTTCGTTGCAATTATATTCTACAGCCTTTTTTAATTTTTCTGTAAAGGCTTTAGGTTTTCTGCTAATTTTGGTATATATTCTCTTACTTGGTTTACTAATCCTAAAAATAATTGTAATTTCTTTTTTGTATTTAATTCTTTTTTTGAATTTATTATTTTTTGTACTATATGTTGTTGTATTTTAACTCCACTTTTATCTATTTGTATTCCTAAAAATTCTATCTGGTTTTTCATAATTTCGGCTTTCTTTTCACTTAAACTTATTCCCGATTTTTCTATTATATCTGTAAATTGTCCTAATAATTTTAAATGTTCTTCTTTAGTTTTTGTATATAATAGTATATCATCTATGTATACTATACAATTAGGTAATTGTTTAAAATAACTATCCATAAAGTATTGATATCTACCTGGTGCATTTTTATATCCAAATGGTAATACGTTCCATTCATAAAATCCTTGTGGTACTGTAAATGCGGTTAATTCCTTAGATTCTTCTTCCAACTTTAAGTGGTAAAATTCTGATTACAGTCAAATTTACTAAAATAGTTATATTCTTGTATTTGTCTTATTTTTAATATCTTATTTGGTATTGGATAATTATATGTCATAGTTTTTGCATTTAAATTTCTATAATCAATAACCATTCTACTTTTACCTCTTTTTTGTTCACTATGTTTATTTACTATAAATGCTGGACTGTTGTGTTTACTATTACTTTTTTGTATATACTGTTTTTTCGAATAATTCATCTATATGCATTTTAAATTCTTTTAAATCGTCAAAATTATATGTTAATGGTTTTTGAGTTATTATGCTATTTTTATCTATTAATTCAATTTTTATAGTAGTTTTATGTTTTTTCCATCCTTTTAATGGATCTTCACTATATAATTGTCTTAATTTTTTCTTTATTATTTCTACCTTATCTAGTGAAAATATAGTTATTTCTTTTTTATTTATCAAAAATACAACTAGTTCTACTATGTCTTCTGTATTCTTTATATTTTCTAACTTTTGTGTAATTTTTTCACTTCCTTCTATCCAATCAGTTTACTTTCTTATTTTATTAATAACTCTTTTTGCTCTTATTTTTTGTTTACATGGTGTTGTAAACCACCAATCTGTTTTAGTTATTATATGTGGGTATAATTTATCTAAAAATGGCATTCCTAAAAGCATATCTTTTGATGTTAGTTCATAATTATAGATTTTTTCTATTGTTATTATTTTATCTCATATCTGTATTTTTACATTTTTAGCTTTATATGTAATTAAGTTTCCTTCATTATTAAATCCTTTGACTACTATTGGTGTTTTTAATTTATTCCATTTACTTTCTGGTAAACAGTTGTATCTGCATAAGTTTGCTTCTGCTCCTGTATCTATCATAGGTGTATAATACCTATTATAATATCCTTATACTATTATTTTTACAAATACATATATTTTCATATCATGTTAAAGTTCTTTTTATGAATAATCTTTCTTTATTATATGTTATAGATAATTGTGTATGTTCTATATTGTATGGTTTTACTTGTTCTAACCATTTTATTCCTAATATTATGTCTGCTTTTTTGCATTTATTTCTTTATTTCAAATTCTATTTTTATTTTTCTGACTCCTATTATTATTTCTTTTCTATCGTATCTTTAATGTTTATTAGATTCCTTGGTAGATCTAGGCATATATCACTATTAGATTTTATTTCTTCACTTTTTACTAGATATTTTGCTATATAATTTTTTTCTTGTCCTGTATTTAAGAGTATTAAATATTCTTTTTCATTTATTGTTCCTGTTATATAATATTAATTTAAATTAATTGTTGAAGTTGTTTCATAACTTGTTCTTTTTTATGAGCTTGATGATTTTGATTTTTCATGAGCTATTCTTTTTGTTGTGCTTATTCGATAATTTATTATTTCTAAATCTTCTTCTATATCTATGTCTTTGTAACTATAATCATTATTATCAATTATTTTTATAAATTGTTCAAAAGAACTTTCTATTTGTATTTTATTAATTTTATTTTTTTCCATTATTTTATGTTTTGTTGTTAATACATATAGATTTTTACATCTTGCTGTAAATATTTTACTTCCTGGGGTTAGTTCTTTTCCTGATATTTTTCAATATAATACTAATGATTTATCTATATTTTTATTTGTTATTGCTACTGAATAATTCGCACTCATTATAAATTTAAATTTTTGGTATATTAAATTTCCTTTTATGGCTGTTATTATACTTTTTTCTATAGGTTTTATAATTCTATCATCTGCTAAATATAATTCTATTGGTGTATCTATTCCTTTTCTAAAATATGCTTTTATCAATATCTCTGTTCCTCCAAGGTGTACATATTTTATTGGGTCTTTACTTTTTATATCGTTTACTTCTTTATTAATTATTCTTTTTATCACTAGTGGTATACTAGCTCTTCCTTTTGTATATCTACAGTCTATTATATGTTCTTTTTGACTTACTACATAGTATTCTTCCTTTTTTCTACTAAATATATTTTTTATTGTTGGTATTTTAAATATTTTTTCTATACTTAGTCTAACTCTTTTCCTTTTATTTCATCAAATATATTACTGTCAAATATTATTTTTTTATTTTTCCTTCTTTATTTAAATATTCTTCCTTTGTTATTATTTTTATATTTTCTTCAGTTATTTGGTTTATTTTTATATCTTCTTCAGTCATTTAATTCATCTAATTCACTATCTATTTCATTATCTGTTTCATTCTCCGAAATTTTATATATACTATCTTCACTTTCTAATTCATAATCTATATAATCTATCTGCATATATTCTGTATTTTCTATTTTTATTTCTAATATTTGTTTGTTTTTTGGGTTTTTTTGGTAATTTACAATCTCTAGCTAAATGTCCTAGTTTTCCACAATTATAACAAGTTCATTCTTTTATAGATTTCTTTTTCCTATGTGGTCTTTTATGTTTATAATTTTTTACATAATATCTTTTTCTTGGTTTCTTATATTTATATTTTGATTTTTTGTATTTCTTATATTTCTTATGACTTTTTCTTTTCTTATAACATTTTTCTTCACATCCAAATTGAGGCACTATCTTATCTTTGCAATATGCTAAATTTCTTATTAATGTTTTTTCCATTTTTATTTCTTCTCTATATTTTTCACATAGATTTCTATACCATTGTTGTAAAAATTTTATTCTTGCTCCTAGGGTATCTACTATTTTTGCTTCATCCCAACTTTTTATTATTTTTGAACTAAATGGTTCAAATAATTTACTAAAATATAATCTTCTTATTTCTTTACTTTCTTCTACGTTATATGTTCCTTTATAATGATATTCTTTAAATGCGCACGTATACTCATCTATTTTGATCTTCTTCTTTTGTTGTTATACTACTAAATTCTTCTCTTATAGCTATTTTATATTTTTTCAATATTTTTGTTGGTAGTATTTTAGTAGGTATTGATGTTCCTTCTGTTTTATTATCAGATCTTAGTACTCTTTTACTTGCTTCGGCTAGGTTTAAAAACTATAATTTTATTGTTCCTATTAATGTCTTTTCTATATATTCTGGTGTATTTGTTGTATCTATTTTATTATCTAATAATTGTTTTGACATGTATCCTACCCATAGTTGTATTGTTTTATTTGTATCTATTACACAGTCTAAATCTAAAAAGTTGTAATTGATTATTTGTTTTGGTGTCCATTTGTTATATTCATCCTGTGTATTATATCTTTTAAACTTATTTTTGTAATTATAGGTTGGTTTTCTTATTTCTGATGTACTAGGTATTGTATTTTTATCTAGAATATTTACTTCTGTATTTATTAGTTCTAGATTTTCTTTATTAATTACTTCTTGTTTTTCATTAATTTATAGTTTTCCTATGTTTTCTAGAATTTCTGTATATGTTTCACTATCTTCTGAATCATAATTATGTGATACCCCGATCGTTTCTTAAGCCTAAATCCGTCTTTTGAGTGGATATGTATGACTTACAAAGTGATTGATGTTTAAAACATGTTGTATTTCTCTAATTTCTACTTTTTGTCATGTAGATCATTGAATAAGCTTTCCATCGATACCAATTTCATTGAAATTCGACATAGGACAAGGGAGTTATGGTCGTTTTACTAAAAAGTATCGGATCACCCAGGTTTGACGGTCGACCTGGCAGACCGTCAGGTCCCTGGTGGACCGTCTAGTGCCTCGTCAAGCCAAGATAGTGACTCCTTTTTCAGGCCATCGTGCGACGGCCAAGATGGTGGACCATCAAAAAGTTGACGGACCATCAAGGGGTCCGTCAGGTCGAGACAGAATGTCTTATTTCTAGCCCTCGAGTGACAGACAACTTGGTGGACCGTCAGTTTTCTGATGGACCATCACTTCGACCGTCACATCGAGGAAGGACGTTCCAATTTTGGCACTCGAGTGACGGACGATCTGGTGGACCGTTAGGAGACTTGACGGACCGTCAAATCGACCGTCACAGGCCCCGATCAGCTAATTTTAGCTTTTTTAAAAGGGTATTTTGGTCATTTCCTCCCCATATGGTCTTATATATATATCCTAGTCGATAATAGCCCTTCATTTTCTCCTTTCTTCTTCCAAGAAACATCTAGAAATTAGGATGTCTTCCAAAACCCAAAAATTCAATCTTCTTCCAAGAAAATTCAAGAATCTTCCATAGAGATCAAAGTGATCCAAGAATCAAGTTTTCCTAATTAAAGGCATCAAGAAATTTAGCTCAAGAATTCTATAAAGAAGTTTATATCAAGTTTCTACATCTCTAAAATCATAATCCAAGGTATGTGGGGTTTGAACAAGAACACTCCTTTCGTTCTTGTGCCTAAAGATTTACTTTCTATTATTGATTTACATGATTTTGCAAGTGGGGTTTACACCCAAATTTTTTTGCTTATGATTTATGAGATTTGAGTTGAATAAGTTTGATATTTATGATTATTTCACCATCATGTTTCTTAAATTAAGAATTTATTCTATGAGTTGTATACTGTCAATATGTATTGATGATTTCTAAGTGATTTAAGACAAGTGTCATGAGTTATGCCTTTCCATGAGAAATTTGACTATTGAACATATATATCGATATTTGAGATTGAAAGTCAAGATTGAGTCCTATGATGTTTCCTTGAAGCTTTTGATATTTGAAAATGATTCAAAAAGCAAATGTACTTGAAGTTGAGAAAGATTGCGTTAAGTTGAGTCGGGTTAGGAATCCACAAGATGTTTATGATTTACAGACGAGATATATATTTATGTTTTGATCTTTATAATAAACCCATGAGTTGATATTGATTAAGGTGGATTTCCTAACGCGTTCTGAGCTGAGTCCGGGAAGAGTATTTAGCACCGAGCGGGAAATGTGGTATTTCCCCAAAACTACGTGCCATCGTAGGACTGATGTTGATAATTGTGAGCTAGAGGCCGAGTATGGGATTGTGATAACGAGATTGAGTTTGTACTCCCCGGCAAGAGTACAACACCCCCGCCAATGTGGGGTTCTCTCCTTAGGAGCGCAAAACGTTGGACTCTATGCGGCTCACATGGTGTAGTTATTTTGGTTATAAGAAACTCCCACTTTCATAATGATCTAAATACCATGAGTTACCGAGTCACTCTAAGTCATGAGTCAAGAGTTTGAGTTGAGTTAAATGATTTATGAGATTTATAAAGCATATGTTATTACTGATGACTTCCGGAAATAATGTTTTAGATAATTCAAGCGAAGAGAGTTATTATTGTCAGCATGCATGATTTTCTTATACATTTATGATGTTATTTAAAATGTTGCATCTACCCCCACATACTCAGTACATTCCCAAGTACTGACTCCCATACTCTTTTGTATTCTATATTTTCTCATGCTATAGGTTCAGGTGCTCAGTCTCAGCAGCGACAGTGATCTTTGAGTACCTTCATCTATATTTCTACAGTTGGTGAGTCCTCATGGTTCGAGGACCTGTGTCTCCGATTTTGTCTTGTTAATAGATAGCTGTTTACTTCCAGTTCAGTACGAGTCAGTTAAGGATCTGTCCCAATGGCTCCTTAGTCCTATGTAATAGAGGCTTTGTCAGACTAATGTGCCAACATGTACAGAGATTTTAGTATTTTGTTTGTACAGAACCGTATTACTTCGTATCTCAGTATGTTCATGTCATTATTATTCTTCCCTACTTTGTGATGATTCGTGTCATAGAGAGTTCTGAAAGTGATGACTGTCTTGGAGAGTTAGCTTGAGGCCACGCGTGGCCTTGAGCACCATGTGATGTCTCGGGATAGGTTCTCGGGGTGTTACAAATTATCTGTTTCTTCAGCATTTATTGTCTTTATTTCTAATTCACTAGTTTCTAGTTCTTTATTTTTTATTTTTTATTTTTCTTTAAATTGATTTATCTCAATTAATAATTTTTGTTCTTTGTCTTTTTCTTCTTTTTCTTTCTGTCCCTTTTCATATAAATCTTTTAGCATTTGTAGTTCTTTTTCTAATTCAGCAATCCTACTATTTTTAGTTTCTTCTATTTTTCGTATTTCTTCTGTGGTTTGTTATTTTATTTTATCTATTTCCTTTTTTCTGTCTATCTCTTCGTTTTCTGTTTCTATTCTTACCATGGCTGTCAACTTATCTTCTAATTTTAATTCTTCTTTTTCTAACATTAAATATAAATGTTCACCTATTTTCTTATATCTCCTTCCTAAATTAGAGAATACTATTTTTATTTTTAATCCTTCGTGATTTTCATATGTTTTTTCATCTATTATAAATTTTTCTTTGTTCATTTTATTTAAATGTATATAGGTTATGTTGATATATATATTCTAGACTATCTATTGTTAATTCTAAATTTGGTATTTCTTCTTTTTGTGCATTTACTGAGTTTTTACTAACTCCGGTAATTATGTTATACTGTAGTCTTTCTATCCTTATTTTTAATTCTTTACGTTTTTCAGATATTATTTGTTTTAATTCTTTATATTGTTGTGGTTTTTGTACGTTATTCATCTAAACAAATATTATAAATATTGTTTTGGTGGATATCTAAATCCAATTTTTATCATAAATTAATACCTTAAACTTTGATAGTGCACAAATATGACCTTTAACTATTCAAAACTGTACAAATATGACCTCCAATCCTACGTGGAAAAACGCGTGTTCAACACGCAAAACTAGGCGCGTCCAGTTTAAAATATAAGGGCATAATACATAAATTTGACCTTAAACTTTGAGAGTGCACAAATATGACCTTTAACTATTCAAAACTGCACAAATATAACCTTTAATTGACTCTTCACTATTATTTTTTATTATTTTCGGCTCAAAGATGAAAATGACATCTAATTTCTTTTGTCATTATGGAAAAAGAGCAATATTGAAGATTTATTAATTAGGCGGGTCAGCCTCATATGAAAAAATCGAGCGGGTATGTATATATATTATAAAGCAGGGGACGAATTTAAGTTATATAATATATATAATATATCTAAATATTATTTATTTAAATATTAAATTAAAGATGAAACTATACTAATAATAAAAAAATTATAGTTTTAATAAAACTTTATTAAATTGATGTTATTAAGGATAGTAGTAGTAGTATATTAAATTAACATTATCAAATTAACGTAATTAAAATGTTATTAAATTAACGTTATTAAAACGTTATTAAAGAAACGAGGGGTGGACCTACGTGGTTGCCATGGGGTTCACCCGAACCCCCTCGGTAAAAAAATTACGTTGTATTTATATAAGATAGAAAATGTATATTTATGTATGTATATTAATATTGAACCACATGAAACAAGGCACTTAGATAGCCCAGTGGTGTTATTTGCTTTTCTTTGGCGCTTCTTTCAGCCTACTGTGCGGGTTCGATCCCTGCTAGTGGCTGTTTTTTTTTAATTAAAAAAAAGCTAGGTGTTGCTGCTATAGAAATAAATAAAATAATAATAATAAAAATAATAATTTTTTAAAATTATAAAAAACGTTAGGTGCTGCTACTATAGAAATAAATAAAAATAATAATAATAATAACAACAATAACAATAACAATAATAATAATAATAATAATAATAAAAACGACGTCGTTTTAACACAAAAAGTAAAACTTTTACAGTGTACAAATATGAGTTTTAACTATTCAAAACTGTACAAATACGACCTCTCTCCAAGTCAGCCCTTTTAACGACGTGGCACCGCCGTGTGATTGGATTACCTTTCCACGTAGGCGTAAGTTAGATTCACGCATGGAGTTGCAAAATCGAAGGTCATATTTGTTCAGGTTTTGAATAGTTAAAGGTCCTATTTGTGCACTATCAAAGTTTAAGGTCAAAATTATAATTTGGTGTCAAGTTTAGGGTCATTTTTATGTATTAACTCAAAATTTTATCATGGGCGAGGCACACCTAGTATTAGTTGTGTGAAGGATTTTTAAATTAGCAAAATAATGTCTTGTGGGACCCATTATATCAACTTAATTAACTTGCCCTCTTCCTCACCAATTTATCTTTTCCTTTTTTTTCTTTTTATTTATCTTTCCTCCTTACTCATCTTTTTTTTACACTTTCTCGATTTATTAAAATCAATTTGACTATTTCCTTGATTTTGATTTATTTGGTTCGTTAAAGATCCAAATTTCTTTTGTATTTAAATTAAATATTATTTTTAATACTACTGTTATACTTAAATAAATAAATAAAAAATTACGACAATAATAATATACGTAGTATATTCTCACATAGTGAATCTGGGGAGGGTAGAATGTATGAAGATCATATCACTACCTCAAATAAATTAGGGAGGCTGTTTTCGATAGACCTCTGACTTAGGAAAATACATAAGATAGTAATTATTAAAAATTTTAATGTGAGAAAATTGGGGAAATTTTTTTTGCCAGAAAACTTTCAATAAAAAATTTTCAAAATGAGAAAACTAGATTAAATGAACTAAATTGAAATTTTAAAAATTCGTTACTGGGTTCAAGTTAATTTAATGATAATAAAAATAACATATGGTTTGTCCATAAACTCTAAATATTTATGTTTTTTTTTTTGGTTTCCTATTTGGTGTCCGGTGTCTGTATTGGAGCCCCAATTAATCTGAATCGCGTGTTGCAGGGCCTATTAAGGTGACAGTGCTCCCAATAGAGTTTTCTCCATACCAAGTGTCGAATCCTCGATATCTAGTTAAAGGTGGAGCAGCCCCATCACTACACCACAACTCATGTTGGTAATATTTATGTTATTTAATAACACATGAAGGTCTTTCACTATTTTGTTATGAGTTTATTTTTTATACATAAATTAAATTGTTATTGTATTAAAAATTTATTTTACTAAATCAATCCTATTGATTATGTTTTGAAAATTTAAATTTAACTATCAATACTTTATATAGTTGTTTAATGATAAATACTAAAGAAATAACATGAAATTTTTATTTATTAAAATAAATAAATAAAGAGAAAAGTTATTTTCAGTGGACCGAATAAATAAAATTAAGGGAGTAATAAAATTGATTTTAAAACAGATTAAAACAAAAGAAAATTGTCGAAATAAAAAAGAACATATAAGTGAGAGAGAGATACTAATTAAACAAAAAACAAAAGAGACAAAGAAAGACTAAAATATACTTACTTTGTTTCAATTTAGGTGTTAGTTTCGATGTCAAGATTCAACTAAATTTATTTTGATAGCAATTCTTTCATATATTTTAAAAATATTTTGAATTGGTCAATAATTGTGATTTATAGTAATTTTTACTTAGTTTTCGAATATATAAATTTTACCTAAAAACTTAAAGATTATGTGCTTAAATTTATGATTAAATTTAAACTATTTAACCATTAGAAAACGAAAAGTAATAAATAAATTTGTAGAAAATTAATATAAAGAAGTATAGTGTAGAAAAAAAAAAGGTCAAAATAGGAGAAGATGAAAAAAGGGACATGTGCTGACACAAAGGGGTCCATAAATACACTTGTCCATAAATAAATGGTGCCTCACACAACTATTGTTGGTTGAGGGTCACCCATGTTAAAATTTTCCCAGTATGTATTATCTGAAGAGCGATTCTTGGCAAAGATTTGAATATCCTTGGAATGTTGGCGCGATTAATTAGTGCCTAGCTGGCAATTTCAGCCCATATTTGCGAAAAAAGTCCATTTAACCCATATTTATTGAATTGGATCACTCATATTTCAAATGGGTAAGTATGGACTTCAACTCATTTTAAAATCTCATACAAATATGGACAAAATGGGTAAAATATGGGTACTGTTATAACACTATATAAAACTATAAAGAATAAAGAAGAAGAGTAGAGAGAATAGAGAAAGTAATTTTTATTTCTTCTCTTGAGGGATGAGAGATCATAAGATTGTAAAAGACGGATGCTTCAAATCCTAATAGATATCAAAGTAGATCTTGATAGACATTCACTATAATGTAAATACTTTATAACACTCCCCCTTGAATGTCTAATTGGTAGATAATGTGCCTCGTTAAAACCTTACTAGAAAAAATCCAGTAGAAAAAAAATCTAGTGAAGAAAAAAGAGTACACATCTCTAATAATACGCATTTCGGTTGCCTCATTAAAAACCTTACAAGGAAAACCCAGTGGTACAAAACCCCATAAGGGAAAAAGAGTACAGCGCGTATTAACTCTCCCTAATGAGAACATCCTTGAACCTTTGCATCCTGATCTTGTACACCATCTTCTTGAAAGTTGAAATTGAAGGAGACTTGGTGAATAAAACAACCACATTGTCACTTGAACGAATTCGTTGCACGTTAATATCACCATTCTTTTGGAGCTCATGTATGTAGAAAAGTTTTGATGAAGTGTGATTCGTTCTATTTCCTTTTATGAATTCATCAAGATGTGTTATGCATGTTGCATTATTTCCATATAAAATTGTGGGTACATTGTCACATTTCATGCCATATTTTTCTCGAATGAGATGTATCATGGATCTCAACCATACTCATTCTTAACTTGCTTCATGAATAGTTATTATCTTATTATGGTTCGATAAAATGGCTAGATGACTGCTTTGTATATCTCCAAGATATGGCAGTATCCCCTCATCTGAACACATTGTATGTTTGAGACCAAGATTTATGTGGGTTATATGAGTACCCAACATCAGCATGACCAGTAATATCTGGACTGCAATCTTTAGAATAAAATCATGTGTTTGATCTCATTCATATGTCTCCTAATAGGAGTAGAAATATATCTTGCTAACATATTAACCGAAAAGGCTATAGACCTTGTAGTATTTGCAAGGTACATGAGTGCATCAATTGCACTAAGATATGGTACTTCATAACCAATCCAATTCGATATATTTCGAATTTCAACAAATAATCTATTTCTTTGAAAACTCTCCAAGAGTTCCAATGATTTTCAAGCAATAAGCTTATACAATATAAGGATTATAAATAAGTTTCCTAGAAACTTTTATATGCTTCAAGCATTTTGAATCCTTAAAAGTTTTTCACATAAGTTTTGTTAAGTAATAATATTCAACATTTCATGAGTGACATCTTCAAATAAGTTTTATACTTACCAAAATGCATCCTTTCATGTCACTTGATAAATGTTTCTACGTCAGCATGCTTAAATAAACGTAGAATTTAGATCCTCGTAATCTTTCACAATATTGCACCAATATTGTGTCAAATAGATTGATGATATATCATTTCATATCGGTTCACAATGCGACATAATATTTTGAGATCTCATCACTTCATTATTTTCAGGCACATGAACCTTACATAAGGTTTCATGAAGTGTTATGTCATAGACTCTTCAAGAGTTCATTGCTTTCTTATTATGATTATTTGCTCCTTATTTTTTAAGGACTATTTCATTTGGAACCGATTAGTCTACCACGCTTCATGCATGCATAGACTCTGTCCTTTAGGAACTCAAAATAAGAGTGTTTTCACTTAATATGAGATGCTTTCGGCATTTGACTTGAATTATCTTTTGGATGAGAATCTGGTGATAATTCCTAACATATTTCATAGCGCTTATAATAGCACTTATGTTAGGAAAACTAACATACATCCTCTACTTCTTTGAGGAATCCATCTTTGTACATTATGGTATATTTATTAATCATATACCACACATCAAAATTATTAGATAAAATAATTGGTTCCCGACCTTGAACCACTTGAGAGGGAAGAAATAATCATAATTTATTGGTCTAATGCATACAAGTATTATTGTATGCAACATATCATATTTCAGACCAACACATGAAGCTTTGTTCTCATTAGCGATGATTTAGCTATTTATCAAAGACATTCAATGCCAAACCATCATCATCAAGATAACTTTCTTGATTGCACAATCTGAAAATTATGCTTAATTTATATTGAACAAGTAACTTTATGAATATCAAATGTAGGTTGACCATGAATATACATGTGATCATCTTATTGATGTATCTTTTCAACATATTACATGATAGGTGAACGGGCCCTTATTCATCTTTTATTCTTTTCAGATTTTGAGGGATCAAATCCCAAAATTAGTTGGTCCAACCAACTTATCATGAGAACAAGCAACATTAAAGTTCATGAAGAATTTTCTAATTCTTCAATATATGTTCAATACTCAGTATGCACATCTTCGAAATATCACAATCGTTCATGTCAACTTATGAACTTTTAATCTAGTAAACTCCAAGTTTACCATGATATGTGTTATTGCTTTAGTAAATTTCAGATTTACTATTATATGAATAAATTTTAGATTTACTACTTTAGAAGTAGATTTCAAAATTATTCAACCTCTTTCGTAGGTGAGTTGTGATATAATCACAATCAAGTACACGTTTGCATTAATAAGTTTCTCATTCCCCAAGAATTGAATATAATCCTGCCTTAAGCCTATCAAATTATGATAGCTTATAATCTCTTTTAAGATTTTGCTACTTCAGAAGCAAATCGAGGCATACATATGATATAGAGAATTCTTCTCTAGTATATCTTATAATCATATAAGCGTGTGAAAATATCGTCACTTTTGATGATCACTATCATATTGTCCCTCCACGCGTGTATTCGTGCATTTAATCACTTGTCTTCTTTCAGACATATTATGCACTGCTACCAAATACACCTCAAGAATGAAGTAAGTTGTCATATTTCAGACTTATCATATATTGCTACCACATTCATTTCATGGAATGGAGCATATTCAATGGGTCGAATTTCATGACTTTTCATTAAACACCCATTATTTTACCTTAGCCATCATAATATCATCAATATGGTGTATTGAGATTCAAACTCAACATCTTATCCATATAAATTTGTCTTAGGCATGAATCGATGAGACTTGAACCCAACATATTATCATCCTTTTTGATAATATTGTTTTTGAGGAATAAATTTAAAATATAAATGGTTCCAAACCAATTATTTTTCCTCAAATCCAATAATAATTATATTAATAGTAGCAAAAGAAAGATAACATAAAGAATTACTAACCTTGAAATCCTTCAGATTTATAATCTCACCTTGTTTGTCAGAGTCTCGTGCTGATAACATGTTATAAAACTATATAAAACTATAAAGAATAAAGAAGAAGAGTAGAGAGAATAGAGAAAGTAATTCTTATTTCTTCTCTTGAGAGATGAGAGATGAGAGATCATAAGATTGTAAATACAATGAACAAAACTCCTCTATTTATAGGAAAAATTTACTCCTAGTCTGAGTAAAAGACGGATGCTTCAAATCCTAATAGATATCAAAGTAAATCTTGATAGATATTGATAGACATTCACTATAATGTAAATACATTTATAACAGGTACCCATTTAAACACAGAGATCACCTACCTATGCTTAAAATTTCAGTTTTTTTTTCTTTTCTAGTTTCTTTTTTTTCTTTCTTTTTTCCTTTAATTTACTATTTTTTTCTTTCCTTTTTCCTTTAATTTACTATTTTTTATTTTTTGTTTTTTCCACTTATTTTTTACTCGTTTCTTACACTTTTTTCTTTCTTTTATTTCATCAATTTTTTTCCTTTTCAATTTTATTTCTTTTTTCTTCGCATTCTTTTTTTTTTGTATTTTCATTTTCCCCCTTTTCATTCGTGGTTCGTCATTTTTCTTCTTTTTTTTTATATATTTTTTCCTCATTTTTTTTATTGCATTTTATATTTTATAATTTTTTTTACTTTAAATTTATTTGTATCATACTATATATTTCAAATAATTTTATTATTTGTATTTGAATAGCTTAGTTTTCAATATGTACAATTTATCATTTGTATTTATATACAAATAAGTGTATGAATTAATTATATTTTTTCGAGACTAAAATATATAAATATACAATGTATCATTCAATGCAAATGTGTCATTAGTATTTGTATATCAAATTTATCATTTATATTTGTATAGAAACAAGTATCATTAGTATGCGTATGGTTCAAGTTGTATAAACATGTATCATTTGATACAAATGTAACATTTGTATTTGTATAATTTAACAATTGTATTTGTATAATTTTATTATTTTTATTTGTATTGTTTAATTTATATCAATAAAATACAAGTTGTATCAATATATATAAATATTAGTGTTCATAGAAAGAAAAATAACTGTTCTTTTTCAATTGTTTAAAAATACAAATGATACTGTCAACTACGAATGCAAATAAAAATAAATGCAATTATAAATACAAATACAATACATGGTCAACTTAAAAATACAAATATAAAATAGATCTTTAAAAATACAAGTTCATCAATGAAAATAGAATACAAATACAAATACAAGCAAAATAAAATCACAAAATACAAATACAATGTGCAGTAAAAGATAAATTACAAATACAAAACAGATCTTTTAAAATATAAGTGCGAATTATATAAAATATATATGACGGTGCAAACTATAAAATAAAAATACAAGTTTGAAGTCTAAAAAACAAATACAAATACAATTGCATTAAGTAGCTTGGTCCATCTTTATTCCATTTCATATATGGAAGAGGTTCCACATAGCCTTTGATTTATGGAAAAGTCCAGCTTAAAAGTCGACTTCTAACTTCCTCATCTTAGAGTTCTCGTTAGAGTGGAAGTAAGGCACAAATGAAGAGCTTAGGGTCAGGCAAGGCAGGAAGTACGCAGAAACCTTGATTTTTTTACTTCTTGCAACTGCTAAAGATATTTGGTTTGACGAATATAATTCCAAGATCTTCCAGGATACTATCTTTGTATCTGTCCATTAGGTGGAGTCCACTTGAATGTATTTACACAAATTATAAATGTTGGGCGAATATAAATCAATATGCGCTTAGGGTATTTTCGTTATCATAAAAAGGGAAGAAAACCAAACATAGAAAAAAAAATACAAAGAAAGAGAGGTAGAAGTTAGAGATAGAAGAGAGAAAAAAAGGGTAAAGAAAGAATTGAAGAAAAAATGCAAAAAAATCAAAAAGAAAAAAATAATGAAAAAGGAGAAAAGAAAAAAGAAAAAAAAATGATGGTAAATATAAATATACTGAATGATTATGATATTTCAGTCATCATCCATAATTTGTACTCAACTTAATCATGTTCTTCGAAAATAAAAAAAAATATAAAACATAAAATTCAACGAAAAAAGAAAAAAGTGAGAAAGAAGTAAAAACAAAATAAAATAAAAAATAGAAAAAAAGGAGACGAAAAAAGAAAAGAAAAAAAAAAGAAAAAAGAAAGAGAAGCAATGGTTAGAGATGGAAGAGAGAGAGAAAAAAGAAATGGAAAAAAAATAAAAATAATAAAAAAATAAAACTAGAGGCTACATATAGAAGAGAAAAAAAAAACTAAAAAGAAAAAAACTAAAAAAAATGGAAAATAAGTCAAGTTGATATGATATAGAAGTTTTATGTTTTTGACTTTAGGAGTTAAAGTGGGTTGGAACCATTTTTACCCAATGCATATTTGACCACATCCATATTTACCCATATTTTTATGGGCGGATTGCAATCCAAATCATTTTTGCTCGATCCATATTTAACCCGTCCAAATCCAATTCAATCCGCCCGTTTGCCACCCTTAAGTGCAGTTAAGCTTCTTAATAGGAAGTTTCATTGGGCTAAGTACTGTTGGTTTTAGTTTGGGAAGGATTTGGAGCATAACCTCTTTTGATTTGGCTGATGAGAAATGGAAAAAGGTGGAGCAATCCTGCAAGAATTGTGTTCTCATGCTGGAAGTATTGGAAAGTAACCATTCTATGGATTTTAATAATCCCACAACTTATATAGCTGTGTGGGCTATGAAGGAGTAAAAGGATAAAGAATTTTGGACGTAGGTGTTTATCATCAATTATACTTCAGATCTTGCGAATTATTTTTGTTAAGAATCTGACAGCAACAAGCAAACCACAAGCAAAAGAAAATAAGATGAACAAACAGATTTACGTGAAAATTCTTGCGGAAAAAATTACGGACAGGAGAGAAGGATTTTCACTATAATGGAGAGGAGTACAACAATGGAGACGTAATCTCAAAGACGTATATATATTACGTCTAAAACCGACCCACTAAATGCATTTATGTAATTCGTGCGTACAAATAAATCCTAAACCCAATCCCTACGCTACTACCACAGACCCCATAAAAAATCACAAATATGGATCGTACTGCGAACTTTTCAAGACCGGATTAAGAGAATTCGGGTCACAAAGTCTAACAATTTTCTTTCTCAATCCTTTTGTTGGTCAAAAAAGGTGAAATTTTGCATATGTTTAAATCAGCTTACATTATATAAAACCTAAAGGATAACAAAATATGTTAGTGAAATTACAATAAAATTACAACTGAAAAAATATAAATGAAGAAAATATAAGAATCTTCTTCGTGGCTGAGGCGCAGATATCTCGCTCTTTTTAAGGAGATTCAAGCCCACTGCAGCAAATGATTTCATCGGTCCAACAGTAATCTTCTTCACTTGTCCCCTAAAAAATACAACAACCTTCTCATAAAGAACAACACAACAACACAACAACTCTGGACAAGATTTGAGTTCAAAGCTCCACAAAAAGAACACCTCCCTTCAACTAATAAACTCTTTTTTTACAAACTTTTGTGAACTCTATTTCTTGTGCAATAAAAAAACATGCAAAACCACTTCTACTTATAGAAAAGAAAGTCTTTCATGCAATGAAAAATAATAAATAAGGGGTAGTTAAGATGGAAGAATAATGGCCAAGAGGTTAGAGTAACATGTAACTAAGGACACTAATCACTATATTCTACCACTATAAAGAATTAAGATTAAATGACTTATAATATCACCAAATAAATAAGAGTTGAAAGCTGAAAATTTTCAGCCATGCAACGTTGGTTGGTGCCATCATGACATTAAGACAATAAAGTAGTGACATGCATTTCAACAATAAATAGGAAAAAAAAAACTATAAACGGGTAGAATTAAAATATGAATAAAGGCAATGCCACTAACTCCAAATAAATGGAGTAATGCCTGAAACAATAATGTCAGCCATTTAAGTAAAATCTTAAATCCTCCCACGTTAAGAAAATGAAGAAGAGGTAAGGCCAAAAGTCAGCATATTACATTTTGGTAAGGACAATGAAAAGCAAATTAATATTATACTAATATTAAAATGTTCAACTCCATCAATTCCACACCCATTTTAATATTAATAAGATAGTATACTTGTTGAAGGAAGACTATCATCCATAATAAAGGTGTGCTCCGTATTAAATCTTTACTCAATAAAATACTAGTTTTTACTCTAGAGTCGTAGTGGTCTCAAACTTGAACTATAACCACTTAAGGAAAATAAAAATGTATTGCTTTCACATAATAGTCAAGGTGTTGACACGAGCTTTATAGCCAACACATTATGGCCTTGTGCTATTTCAATTTTCATGAGTGTCTTTGAAAATGAGCCTAATTCTCATAGGAAGCGATCTATCTCCACACTTACATAGGTGAAATCTGTCGAGAGTGCTCCTATAATTTTAACACCCCACTTATACGAGCTACAGATTTTTATTAAGAGTTTCTTAAACTCAACCTCACAATCATTACATGTAAATGCACTCACAACATAGGGAGAGATAAAAAAAAATGCATTTTTCACAACAAGTCATCATGTGATTCATTTTTTCCATTGAACCTGATTATATGATCTTTAGTCCCTAGGTTGAGTTTCCTCACATATTACTTAAGAATTTATAGGTTTCAATCCCATCCCCTTGATGTGCTTCAGACCTTTTCTCTAGCTAAATCCTTAGTCAATGGATCTGCAAGATTATCACAAGATTTGACATAATCAATATTAAAGGTATCATTTGTCAAATATGATCTCACATTACTGTGTTTCTCTTTATAGGTCTAGATTTACCATTGTAATAATGATTTTGAACTCTACCAATTACAACAATGCTGTCACAATAAATTAAAATAAAAAAAATTAATTTTTCAAAAGGTATTTGAAATAATAAATCTCTCAACCAATTCACTTTCTCACCAGCTGAAGCTAAAACAATTAGTTCAGCCTCCATGGTAAAGTTAGCAATAATAGTTTGATTTTTATATTTTCAACAAATAGTACCACCACCCAAAGTAAGAATATAACCAGTAGTAGATAAGGAATTACCTGATAAAGTGTTTCATTCCGCATTACAAAAACCTCCAAGTACAATAAGATATTTTTTATAGAACAAACCACAAGTTTTTATTTCAATTAAATATCTCATTACTCTCATTATAGCATATCAATATTCATTACCTGATTTGCCAGTAAATCTGCTAAGTATTACTACTGCATATGTAAGATCTGGTTTAGTACAATTAGTCACATATCTCAAATTTTCAATTATGATAGCATATTCCTTTTGATTTATTACATCATTTTCACTTTCAACAGGAAACAAGTGAACACTAGAATCAAAAGGAATTACAACATGCTTGCAATCAAGGAAATTATATTTCTTCAAAATTTTCTCAACATAATGTGATTGGTCAAGAAAAATTCCATCACATGTTCTAATAATTTTTATTCTTAAAATAAAATTTGTCTCACCAAGCTCTTTCATATCAAAATAGCTCCTAAGAATTGTAGATACGTGATTTTTGATCCTTTTCGAGTGTAATATATATATTTTTCGATATTAAATATTTATATTTGATTCGATATTATTTTAATTATTATTTTATTTTCAGTAAAGTTTTAGTTAAAAAATAAATAACTAAATAAAATTAATTTTAGAATATTATTTTATTTTATACCAATTTTAAAAAATAATAATAATACAAAAAAGTATGTTTCTTTTTAAATAAATAAGTTAGTAATTTTAGTACTCTCTTAATTGTATTATTTTTAGACTATTTATAAACCTTTATTATATTTCCTTAAATATAAAAATTAATAAATATTTATTATTATTATTATTGTTTATTCTAAATTAAAAAAAAAAGATAATATTCAATTTGAATCCTAAACTACCTAAACTACTCCCTCCCAGATTCCCCTAAACTACTCCTCCCAAATTCCCCTATTTAAGTACAAGATTCTACGAAGATTCACTATCAGAAATCCAAAAAAAAAATAACACATTAACACTATCAGACACTATCAGATTTTGAGAGAAAAACACAGAAAGTGAGAGATAACCAAAAACGTGGATCCAGAAAAGAGAAAATCAAAACAGAAAAAGAGTGGTGATTTGAGTTTCACATTTACGTTGAGTTGTCGGAGACGATTTCGGATTTTCTCATTATACAGGTTCCTTTTTAATCCTACATTATTTGTTGTATAAATTTTATTAAAAAGTAAAACATGAATGAAGTTTGTTTAAATAGTTTCATGTATTATTCAGTATGTGTATATGATTTATTATTTGAATTTATTCATTACTATATGTTGTATTTTAAATTGCTGAATTTTTATATGCTTGTCCACAGAATATAACATATTCATACATCACACATCATTCACAGCCACACTGTTTCACACAATACAGGGACTCCAACACACTCATAGTACAAACGTCGCAAAGTAAAAACAGTGAGTAAAAAAAATGAATGAGACGAAGGAGAGAAAACAATAGGATAATGAGAAGAAAATAGGTTTGTCGTGCAAGCTTTTTTCGGCGAAATTTCGCCGGAATCAAAAAAAAAATACATGCACTGTACATGCGCACACTGTCGGCACCTCCCCACGCTCACCCATCGCCGGCACACCCATTTCCGGAATCCACCATCGTCGTTACCCCTACCTTTTTCTTTTTTTTTTCTTTTTGTGAAATCCCGCCAGCCATGGTCACCGTCGGAGCAAACATCACTGGCGACCACCAACTCCGGCCAGATCTGGACGGAACTCGCCGGAAATCCCCATTAAAATCGGCGAAATCCGCAAATTTCGTTAGCGACATGGTACTGCCGCCGCGACGCCATAAATGAATCGGTTTCCAAGATTAAAGAAATCATCTTGTGCTCTAGAGACGGGATTTAGGCGCACTTTATGTAATTTCGAAAGTTTTCAATTTTATTTGGTATATCTCCTGTTGGCATTGTTTAACGGTTTTCTCTGTAAAGATTTAATATGAATTAGGAGTATTTTATTTTTTTTTTGGGTTTTCTTTCAACTGAAAGATAAATTATCAATTTATGGAAAATGCAAGTGTGACTTACATCGATATGGTTCTTTTGGTTTATAAATAGCAAAAAAAAAAAAAAAATTAAAAAGAAACTTTTTGTTTAAAATGGACATGGGTATCTTTATATATATTTTTTATTATCATTTGTTTTATTTTGTTTATTTTTTATTTTTCATTCATCGTTATTAATAAATTTTGATAATTATTTTATTAAATTAGTTAATTGCTTTAAACAATTTTCGCTCAAGCTTACTTTTAGAGTTAGGTAACACTCCGAATAAGTAATTTTTTAAACGTTAGATGAATATAAAATAATTAATTTTTGTTCTAATTAAGAATATTGCGTACGCATCTTTTTGAGAAATTTAAAAATTCAAGAATGCAATAATGCACATTGATAAATATTTTTTTAAAATTAATTTTTATTAATTTATTTAACATAAAATAATAGACTAGTTTTAAATAAAATGAGCGAATTTAGGCCTTAACATAATTGGTCAAAATAGTTTAAGTTAAGATAAGTCAATGAAAGAGACTGCTAGAACCGCGGGACTTGAGGGGTGCCTCACACCTTCCCTTCGGTCAACAGAATTTCTTATCTGGTCTTTTATTTTCGCAGACCATATAAAAAAGTTATTTCCTTTTAACTAGGGATTCAAAAAGGGTGACTTGAAACACCATAACTCAATTTCAAGTGACGACTCTGTAAATAAAATAATCCCTATTCAAAATCTTCACTTTAATTGGAACAACCCTTCGACTCGATTCCTTCGGGCGAAAAACGGGTGTGACAAGAATATTTTTAGTTTCTCCCATAACATTTTTATTTGAGCCAAAGATCAATAAATCATCAACATATAGGTAAATAATAACATGCGAATTATGTCAAAACTTATGATATATGCATCTATCACACTCATTTGATTTAAAGTCATTATCAATCAGACAAGAATTAAATATTTCATGCCATTGCTTAGGTGTCTGTTTCAAGTCATATAGAAATTTAGTAAGTTTACATACTTTGCTTTCTTGGTCAGCCTCAACAAAACACTCGATCTATTCTATGTACATCTCCTCATTTAGATCTCCATTTTAAAAAATAATTTTTACATCTATTTGATGAATTTATAAATTAAAAATTATTGCAGTAGCAACTAAAAGTCTAATGAATGTAATTCTAGTTACCAAAGAAAAAGTATCAAAAAAATTTAGGCCTTCTAGTTGCTTAAAACATTTAGCCACTAGTCTAACCTTGTATTTATCAACAGATCCATCCGATTTTAATTTTTTTTTAAGACCTATTTACATTCAATTGTTTTATAATCCGGTGGTAAATCAACTGACTTTCAATTTTTGTTGAAAATTAGGGATTTCATTCATCATTTACAACCTCTTTTCAAAAAATAGCATCATGTGAAGACAATACTTCTTTTAAAGTGAGTGGCATCTTCAACGTTAAAAACCTAATAATCAGGTTCAAAATCTTTTTCTACTCTAACTTGTTTACTTCTTCTTAACTCAAAATCATCATTTTCTTTGGTTTTCAAAATAGAAGTGGAAAAACTAGATAATGACAAAATATTTTCTTCAGTCCTTTGACTCCCACTATTTTTAGAATCAAAAAGGAATTTATTTTCTTGAAAATAGCAACATTAGATTCTATTATAATACTATCTTCAAGATTAAGAAATCTATAAGATGTACTATTTGAAGTATAACCAATAAAAGCACAAGTAGTAATTTTTTTATCCAACTTAGAGATCTTGGGATCCATTAAACTTGCATAAGGTAAGCAACCCCAAACTCTTAGATATCTTAAATTTGGCTTATGACCTTTCCACAACTCAAAAGGTGTTAATTTGGTTTTTTTATGAGGCACACGATTCAACACATAACAAACAGTCAAAAGAGTTTCATCCCAAAGATTTAAAAGTGCACAAGACTCAATTAACATGACATTAGTTAGGTCAATCAAAGCTCTATTTTTTCTGTTCGCTACACCGTTATATGCAAGCGAATAAAAAGAAGTAGTTTCATGAACTATACCCAATGATCTAACAAAAGAATTGAACTCATGTGACTCATATTCACGATCTCTATCACTTCTGATTCTTTTTATTTTTCTACCAAACTGATTTTCAACTTCACGGAGAAAAGTTTTAAAACTCTCAAAAGTATCACTTTTATTTTTCATTAAGTAAACATATGCAAACTTAGAAGAATCATCAATGAAAGTGATAAAATATCTATTTTCTCCACGAGTTCCTCTAACTTCACAAATATCAGTGTGAAGTAATTCTAATAAATCAGCTTTTCTTTCAACTTGAAAATGAGGCCTTTTTATGATTTTGACTTTATTACAAGCCTCACATTTTTTAAAATTCTTTTTGATCACTGGAATTAATCCTAAACTACTCATGATTCTCACATAACGATTATTTATATGACATAAACGAGAATGTCAAAAATTAATAGAAAAAAGTATATAAACAGAAGTAGATATTTTATTCATTTCAACATTCAACTTGAACATCCCATCACAAGCATACCCCATTCCTACAAAAATATTATTTTTCACAATTACATATCGATAGATTCAATAATCTATTTGAAGTCTACTTTATTAAGAAGAAAACTAGATATAAAGTACATCTTTTAAAATTAATACCCTTTCAAAAGTAAAACTCAACTCGATATTTCTCATTCCAAGCACTTGAGTTGTGTGAGAATCTCTAAGCATTTTTTATTTTGGGCTCCTCTAAAGAAATATATTTTTAAACCAATCTTTGTCATAACAGACATCACGGTTTGCATCAAAGTCAGCCCACTATACATCAATATTCTCCACCATGTTTATGTTTGTTATCACGGCCACAAATGGTTCTTCGATAACATTTGTCTGAGGTGTAGGGTCATGTTTCTAAAATTTACAAAATCGAGCAATATGCCCACTTTTGCCACAAACAAAGCATGGTCGCTTTTCTTGAACATATTAATGTTTTGCTTGATTATTTTCACCATTATTGTAATTGAGATGTCTACTATCATATTTCTTGAATTGTTTCTTTTTAGGCTTCAAGGTGATATTTTTGCTAGTTTTAGGGGTAGCTTTATTTGAAGTAGTTAAATTTACCTTCAGTGTGATGTTATTCTCTTCTATTTGTAAAAGTGCATCTTGGCCCCTTGCCTCTCCTTCCATGTAGATTCTCATTATCAAAGTCTCAAGAGCAGTTTCATTTTGCTTGTAGCGCATAGTTTTTGAAATTCCTTCCAAGAAGAAGAAAATTTATCTATCATGCCACAAACAATAAGTTTATCTCCAATTTTGACTTTATCGGGCCTGAGCTCTCCAACAATCATTATAAAGTCTTGAGTTTGGTCTACCACTGATTTGTTGTCCACCATTTGAAAACAAAAAAATTTGCTTGCGGCATACTTTTTTGCTCCAGCCACCTTGATGTTATACTTAGGCTCAATTTGTTTTTTTTTTAAGATTCGGACGTATAAATCTGAAAATACATATAAATGATTAAGATGTTGTTTCTAGATTTAAAAACTGGATGATGAAGACTATTTGTTTTTCAACATCTGAATGTGTAAAAAAAAGTTATTTGTATGTATACATAATAAAATAAAAAATACAATTCAAATAAAAAATTAATTATTTATTAAAAAAGTATGTAATTTAATGCAACAAAATTATTAGTATTTGATTGAGAAAAAATATTTATATTTGTTAGTGATAGTGGAGAAGGCTTATGATGGTGGTTGTGGTGACGATGATTGATGTTAGTGATTAATAATGTTGGTGGTGATAATTGTGATGGTTGGTATTGTAGTGACTGTTATGATGGTGTCGATTGATGGTGGTGGTTGTTGTTGTGTGTGACGTTGCTTGATGTTAGTAGTTTAAGGTGTTGATTATGCTGGCTGAAACATGAATACATGATCATTGACGATGTGTTGGTGTTAGTTGGAGATGTTATTTGTTGTGATGGTGGAGATAGTTATTAGTAGAATAAATTGTAGCGATGGTACTGGTTGAAGTGGTGGTAGAGGTTGCGTTACTAGTAACAATGGTGGTGGCGGTCAAAGAATGTGTAGAGGTTGTGATGTATTAGCGGTAGTTAGTGGTGGTGCTAGTTGTGATAGTGGTTGCTGATTGTGGTGTTGTTGACGGCAGTGGTGGCAGTGAATATAATTAAAATAAAAGAGGTAGTAAGTGTGATAGCAGTATTTTTTTGTCGATGGTGGTTGTGATGGTGGAGATGGTTGGTGGTGCTGGGTGGTGGTTGACAATGGTGACAGTGGCAGAGGTGGTTAGTGGTGGTGACTGCTGAATATGAATAGAGTGGTGAATATTATCCAACACCAGAATATCCTTTCAGACCTATTAAGACTTGGTTCTAGATCTGAATGATTAAGACCTATTCAAACCTATTAAGAGTTAAAATATTAATAAAAAACAAATGCATTTAATGGTCTGAAGTCTGAACCATTCAGATTCACACCTCCGTTAAGTGCAAAAAAATGAGGCCTTACTCTACAATGCTTTCCAAATTTTCTTTGCACTAGAGTAAGTTCTATCATAATAATCATAAATATAATCAGACAGACAATCAAGGAAAAAATACCGACACTTATAGGAGTTTCCATCGTATTTTCAACTTTCTCTTGAAGAGAAATAAGTTTTTCATCACTCATGAAAAAGTTATCTACTTTATTTGGATTCTTCTCAGTTAACACACAAGAAACATTGAGAAGATTTAAGTAGAAAAACACTTTACCCTTCCACCTCTTGAAATGAGCATCGTTGAACCAGAATGACTTGTTAAGATCTCTCATCTTGACATTCACGATTTTTTCAATTGTTGTCATAGAATCTCCTTAAAATTGTTGGTAAAATTATAATAAAATTACAACTGAAAATATACAAATGAAGAAAATACAAGAATCTTATTCTTGATTGAGGCACAGATATCTCACTCTCTTTAACGAGATTCAAGCCCACTGCAGCAAATGATTTGACCTGTCCAGCAGTAATCTTCTTTATTTGTCCCCTTCAAAATACAACAGCCTTTTCATAATGAACAACTCAACAACTCAGAGCGAGAGTTGAGTTCAAAGCTCCAAAAAAAAACACCTCCCTTCAACTAATAAACTCTCTTTTTAACAAATTTTTATGAACTTTATTTTTTGTGCATTGAAAAGAAAATCTTTCATACAATAAATAAGAATGAATGAGGGATAGTTAAAATGGAAGAATAATGACTTAAAGGTTACAAAAGTTACATGTAACTAAGACTTATAATATCACCAAATAAATAAGAGTTGAAAGCTGAAAATTTTCAGCCATGCAACGTTGGTTGGTGCCATCATGGTATTAAGATAATAAAGTAGTGACATGCATTCCAACAACAAATGAAAAAAAAAAAGGAAAAACAAACGGATGGAGTTAAAATGTGAATAAAGGCAATGCCACTAACTCCAAATAAATGGAGTAATGCCTGAAACAATAATCTCAAGTCATATAAGTAGCTATAATATAGGGTTAAAATCATTTACATTCCGAACTTTGTTGTAAAAATCAAACAATCTTTTCAATTTTTAATAATAATCATTCTTCCTCCTTTTTCCTATTTGATTTTTTAAAATACCTACTTTACCCTTATATTTATATCAATATTTGAATTTAAAAAAAAAAAACTTAATTATAGACACAATTTTTATTTTTTAATCATATAACATATTTTATATAAAAAGCTAAAAGTTTTTTTTAGAAGAAAAAATAAAAGTGAGAAATATTAATTGAGTATATAAATTAATGACATTCTACAACGAAATAATAAAAATTAATTTTATTAAAAATAAAAATTTTAATATCTATTTATACGTGAAAACAATAGGTAATTATATTTTTATAAATATATTTCAATGCAGTTAATACGAATTAATTAATAGTAAAGGATCCTTCGAAAACAACTTCTCTACCTCCCTGAGGTAGTGGTAAGGTTTGCGTACGCCTACCTTCCTCATACCTCACTTAAGGGATTTCACTGGGGTGAAAATCAATCAAACACCCCCCTTAATATTGATCAACAATCATTTCCCCCTTTTCACTATGTAATACCTATTTTACCCTTAATATTTTTAATCTTCTGTTTATATAATATTTTTTATATTATATATATTTATCTTTCATAATCGATGTATTTATCATTTTTATTTAAATTCATTTACATTATTAGTAAATTCTTTTATAAATTAATTACTAAATCTAATGGTATTTTTTACGTTCAAAATTTTTATATTATAGGTATTAAGTATATATGTGTGTGTATATAATTATGTATGTAGATGCATACTTTGATTCACTCTTGTTTTTTAATATCTATATTGATAAACGAGTTTTAATTGTCAATATGAATTATTTTGTAAATTGTAATTTAAAATTCATTAACAATAATCATTTGATTTGTAATAAATATAGATCTACAACAACATCATACCCAGTGAAATCCGCAAAGTGAGGTATGTGGAGGGTAGGGGCACGCAAACCTTACCACTGCCGTGTGGAGGTAGAGAAGTTATTTTCGAAGGAACCTCGACTATTAATTAATTTGTATTACCTGCATTGAAATATATTTATAAAAATATAATTACCTATTATTTTCACCTATAAATAGATATTAGAATTTTTATTTTTAATAAAATTAATTTTTATTATTTTGCTCATTTATTTCGTTATAGAATGTCATTAACTTATATACTCAATTAATATTTTTCACTTTTATTTTTTCATCTAAAAAATAACGTTTAACTTTTTATAGAAAATATGTTATATAGATTAAAAAATAAAAATTGTGTTTATAAAAAAGTTTATTTAAAAGAAAAAATTCAAATGTTGATATAAATACAAGAGTAAATTAGGTATTTTGAAAAATCAAATAAGAAAAAGGAGGGAGAATGATTATTGTTCAAAGTTGAGGAGGGTATTTGATTTTTACAACAAAGTTCGGGGGTGCAAATGATTTTAACCCCTATAATATATTAAAAGTGTGAAGCCCCTTAGAAAAATGATTTGAACCTTTTGTCATTCATTAAAACAGTATGCAATAGATAAAATCATCTTTTCACTTTTTTCCTTCAATTATTATATTATTAAATTAAGAACTTCTAAAATATATGAAAAGAATCCTGATACAATAAATATATGAAAAGAAATTAAGAATTTTAAATTGTGTAAAATATATCAATGTTAAAATATATGTGAGTCCTTAATATATGGAGAGAAATTAACAGTCTCAAAATATGCACAAGGAATCCCATTTTATTTTAGTTAAATATATAGGCTTGACATATACTTCTCCAAATTCAATTCTCTCCTTTCACCCCCCCCCCCCCCCCCCCCGCCCCTTTTTTTTTTTTTGCAAATATGAATTTTTCTCTCTGGATTTTTTATGTTGCCCATTTAAAAAAAAAAATTACCTTCAAAATAAGTTCTTTTTTTGTTGTTGTTATTGATTTAAATTAGGCTTGGCAAAATTAAAGAACCTTTGATTTTTAAGATGAATTTTTTTTCATATTTTAAAATTATTTGTATTTGCCTCTGTAAATAAATCATTATTGATTGATTTTTAATATCTTTGTGTAGATGAAGAAAGATTTATGTGAAGCGTGTGAACGACACTTCATGTCGATTATGAGTGAATTTAAGGTATTTTTTTTCTATTCTAAATTTTATTTCTTATTCATATTAGCTTTATTTCTTATTAAGGCGTAATTCAAGTTACTAATCTTTTGTCGGAATCATACTTACATAAAAAACTATGGAGAGAAACATAAAGTGAGAATTGTGACTTGTCATGGTAACAAACAAATCATAGTGTCAAACAACAATTAAACAAAGTCATTAGTTGACTAGAAGATAAAAAAAAAAAAATGGAAATTAGAGATTTCATGAATTAGCAAATCAAATTTATAATCAATTTTGATCTTCCGTCAGGTTCTTAGAGATAGACGCTAGGAATAATTTGCATCGCTCGATTTATGTTTTAAGTGTCGATAATTAATATTTCAACATATCCTTTAAAAAAAATAATATTTTGTTCATATATTTGTTTCAAAATTTATAATTATTAGTGTTGGATGAAAAGACACATGACATGAAATGTAATTTTACTTATCCTGGTGTGAGTAGTATCGAAAAAGAGAATGAATAAGTTTTTCTCTATCAAGAAATTGGCCTTAAGTGACTTTAAGTGAATCCGATTTATAATACTGGATCTTTTAAAGGCGGATCAAGTATATTGCTCGATATAAATGATAGTAATTTATTTTTTATATACATTTATTATTATTGTCATATACATGTATGAAACACGTACACTTAACTAGCAATCTTAAATCCTCCTCCGTTAAGAAAATGGAAAGGAGGTAAAGCCAATAGTCAACATATTACATTTTGGTAAAGACAATGAAAAGCAAATTAATATTATACTAATATTAAAATGCTTTAACTCCATCACAATCAGATACTCACATCTTAGTGAATTTGAATATGGTCTTTTTTCTGATTCTACATTATAAGTCAAGTTTGTCCCCTTTCACAAAATGAACTAAGGACACAACAAGAATGAAGGCGGGAGAAGCTCTGATGATTGCAACTGTGTAAGTAATGATTGGTAAGAGTTCAACTTTATGCATTTTGCAAAGGATTGTTATATTTTCTCTATTTATCCAATAATTTAAAAAAGCGTACATAAGGATTACAATTAGAGAGCAAGCAGTCCACATCCTATCAAGCATCAACTTGAGTAAATTCTAGTGCATTAGCATCTGGGTCTCGAGTGAAAATGGCTGGTCTCCCAGAGTGACTAAGGCTGTAGGGAATGCCTGAAAAGGAAAACAAACAGCTGAATAAATGTCCAGAGTATCTTTTGCCATTTTCAAGTCAGCAGGTGAAACAGGGAATAAGGTAAATGAAATACCAGCTTTATCAAGAACAGCTTTCAGCTTCGACACATCGCGAATTGCTATGCAAGTATGACGATCTCTTCCCCCATGCTCGGGCCGACCAGTTAAGGGATCCGGATTTGGAAGCTCCATTAGATGTATCATCTCAGTACCCACCCACAACCAAGCACCTCTGTAGGGAAGCTTGTCATGTGGTCTTGCCTCATTTATTTTTAGTCCTGATCATTCATGAACTTTTAAAACTATGAAATTATGTATTTCCTCTGTAAACCATCCATTTAGAAAGTGAAGTGTGATTACCAAGAATATTCTGGTAAAAGTCCAATGACCTCTCAAGGTTTTCACATAGTACTCCAACGTGGTGCATGCTTACAACTCCAAAATCTGCATTAAATCAAAATAATAATTGAAAATCAGGTACACTCGACCAATTTGTTAGAAGACCAATTTGGCCTAACAATCTTCCCATTATATATTCTGTGATCAAATAATCCATGTGGAAGTGTTTTGGTGTAATCATACAGCCCATATGAAACTAAGACCTTGAAAGATGGTACAAAATTACCAATAAGATGTGTATTCACCATGTCACCTTATGTACCCTTAAGCTGAACAACTAAGAAATTGTAGTCACTTCACATTGTATCAAAATCTTGAACAAGAATATCACAGCTCCAACTTGTGTTTGGTACAGTTATCCTTATGTCCATGTCTATTCAAATTTAGAATTACACTAGTAGGAAAAGATTCACTTATTCTCTTCACATGGAATAAAACTAGTACCAAATAGCATGCATGATCAAAGGACCACAAAAGATTTCATGGATTCCTCAACTATAGCTACTTCATGAAGGAAGATACCGAGGAATATAGAGAAATACAATGAAAATTTTTACTGTGTGTTGCTTAAGATGGAAAAGAAACATCACCCTTATTATCAACAGCGTTGGTGCCTACAGATTCTTTTGCAAGCATATCCATTTCCACTGATGTTTTGGCTCTCATCAACAAACAACGCCTGTGGTTCCATCGTGTTGAAGATGGTTGAAAAATTTTGTTTGTTATTCCACTGGTAGATACAGCTAGGACACCCCCAGGGTTCAGCTGAATATAGGGGTTTTTAAGAACATATCCAGAAAACCAACAAAGTGAAAGAAACAATGAACAAACGCATCAATAGTGGTACAGATGAAGCTGCCTTTTCTATCATTCTTGAGCCATCCATAAGTGTGATTGGCGTATCAGATAATTAAAAGCATCATAAAATGCTATTTCAAACAAAAAATTGAAAGAAAAAAGAAAAATAGCAAGCACAATGGAAAAAATGGTGTGTCCATGCTAGTAGGTAGGAATGCGTTGTTCTGTTATACGTGCTAGTAGTCATAGTGCCACGCTTGTAGTGTCTTGTTCTTGGAGTTTTGGTGATGTTTGTTGTTTCGGGTAGATTGATTGTAGTATTATTTTGTGGTAGTCTTGTTTCAGTTACTATCTGTTTGTTTTGTTACTACCTATTGCTTCTTGTTCTTATACTATGTCTTTTTCTAGACTGTTTTTATCTTGAGCTAGAGGCATGTCGGAAATAACCACTCTATCTCACCTTTGAGGTAGTGGTACAGACTGCAAACACTCTACCCTCCCCACACTCCACCTTGTGGGAATATATTGGGTATATTGTTATTGTTGTTTTTCCCATCTCCAATTACATAGAATGCAGAAGCTGCTTTGGAGGTCGCAAGCAGAAAGCTTTGCCACATATAAAGCACAAAATAGATGAGCTTTTTTAATTCAAGAACAGAATACTGTTTTCCACCCTGATATGTGGATATATGCTTAAAGATTGTCTTGTCTAAATTTGGTAACAACCGAGATGCCAATTTCGTTTTCTCTTCTGTTTCTCTTTCTTTGACAAGGAGTTAACTATGATTTCCTACTCTTTAATTACAATTGTGAATAATAGTGAGACTCGACCTGATAAAGAATGGGAAAGAACCAGCTAATCTGGATTTTTGTTTACTAACCAAGAAATCCCCGTGAGCCAATGATGTAGAGCACAAAACTCCACAGATGATGGGCCTGCCTGGCTGCCCCTCTACCCTTCTCTGCTAAAATGCCGGGCTTTTTTTCTGAGGCAGAGTTCGAATTTGTGACATTTGTCTTAAGTCACACGTCATAAGTTGAACTCTTTAACATTAAACCAAAGCACTGGGGGCACATCTAATCTGGAAAATGTCTCAGATCTTAGACAAAAACACAATCAATGATTCCTTCACAAAGCTATAGGTCTATCTGCCAAAGAAAAACCTATTTGATACTATATTTGGATTTTTGACACAACCCATTGCTCTAAGCTTATAATCAATTTGCTAGTAAAAGGAGGCCTTCGGTGTGGTATTGTCTTCCAACAAAGTAATTCTTAAAAGAAAGAGCTCAAAGTTATTACTTCGTAAAACACGAGGCAAAAACTATCTACTCCAAAATAAAGCTCAAGCTTTCCTTGCTAGCTGATTTTTGAACTAATTGCAGCTTGACTAATAGATTACTCATTACTTGTTTCAGTAAAATAGGAGAGGAATGAGGAGACGAGATGAGAATAGGCGTCACCCATTCCATTCGGGAATTCTCTTCTTGATCACCAGTGTATTGATAGAAAAACAATCACACCAGAAGAAAGAAAAAGGGGCTCTATACCAAAAAGTTAAAATAGTTCGTTCAAATTTTAGGATAAGCAACTACATAAGCTGCAAAGAATGGGGAAAAATCCTACTTTAGAAGAGACATATCAAGTTTCACTTGGCAGTAACAGCTACTCCCTAATTGACAGAAATTGATTCTAATAACGTTAGTTGTTAGTATGAACATCAACTTTCTATTTGCGATATTTGAATTATTTAATACCTTTTGCATCTTCTTCAGCAGAAATATCATTTAAAGAAATTAGACTAGAGAAATCTTTCAAATTAAAGTACAATTTTTGGTCTGCGCATCACAATCAACAAGTCTTTGGAAACCAATAAAGAGCTTTGATTAAAAAAAATATTGAGTGTGAATTTCACCTTGTTTTGAGGCAGAGTGAGAGGTGGGTTAATCAAAGAAGCCATCGAAGAATGATTCTTTCTTTCAACTTTGGGGATTACTTGGTCGTTAGTTTTACATTTATGGGTTTTATTTGGCTAATAATAATAATTGAAAACGATGTTATGTTATGAGATGGCTCCATTTGAGCGGCTCATAATTTTCAGGCAAAGTGCACCACTGGTTTGTGTGGGTTTGAATCTATAAAATGTGAAAACGTGTTCCCTGCATTTCTCATTATTGGCAAATTAAGGGAGGAGGGGTGCGGGGTGGGGTGGGGTGGGGGGTGAGGGGGCGCAAAGTGCACGGATATCATTCTTTCGGGTGTTGTTTAAATTTTAATCAGGATTTAAAAATTTACACCATATATTAAAAATAAATCTTGCATGTGTTAAAATTATATTACTATAAATGATAAATATTTTCTAAGTATGATAGATTTAGGTAAGTTTTTTAACCATAATTCTATCTACTCAACCCACTTATTATATATACTAAACTACGCGCCTTGCACGTGTACCTCACTTTAATGAATTCAAATATTGCACTAAATAGGATATTTATTTAAATAATAAATACGAATATGATAATTAAATTTAATATAACGTTACACTAAATAGAATATTTGTTTAAATAATAAAGATGAACACAATAATTAAATTCAACATCTTTTGGAGAATTTATTTAATTAAACCTAACCTTTACCAAAAAAATTGTCAAAGCCGATCAACATTCATCTACCATCTGTAAACTGCAACAAAATAATACGATGATAGAGACATCAAAACAATATCATTAAATCTAACTTTTACACAAAAATTTCCTCAAAGTCGTCTGACATTCATCTACCACCTGTAAACTATAACAAAATAATATAATAATAGAGATATCAAAATAATACAACTAAAATTAACCTTTACACAAAAAAAATATCAAAACAGAGATTTAAATATAATACAATTATATCTAACCTTTATCTAAAAATTTTCTCAAAGCTGACGACATTCATCGCTGACCAACATTCATCTAACACCTGTAAATTCATCTACGACCTGTAAACTACAATTAAATAATACAATAGTGATCACACTGGTAAACTACAATAAAATAATACAATAGTGATCATAAATCTTCAGTTTTGATGAAAATAATTCTTGTTTGAGTAAAATTTTGACCCTAAAGAATGACTTGAATGAAAACAAAGAAGATTTATATATCCACACATGTTGAATTCTATTATGTTGTCAAAAATAGTGAAGAAGTTAAGAATTAGAAAATTAAACATCCTCCAATCTAGACATTCAACCGAATCAAGTTAGATGAGCATCAATCATATTTTTTCAACAACTAAATCGATTTCTTCTCTAGTATAACGTGCATCTCAATATTTATAGAAGTATTTTCTTAATAAAATCTTATTTTAGGAGTATTTTTCTATATTATTTTAAAAGTATTTTTTTAATTGATCAATAAAAAAATATATTAAATTTGATAATTTAACAGAAACAAAACACGATATTTTGGTACCCTTTTTTCATTAATGGGGTAAGAGAAGAATTGGTTAGGGGGGTTTACATATAATGAAGTGATTATGGTGGTGTAGGTAAAAAGATTTATGGTACTTATGTGAAAGCATTGAAAAGTTGGAAAAAAATGGAGAGAAGACAATCTATTTAAAATTAAAAGTTTCCATATATTTTAGGAGTCTCATATATTTTAGGAGTCTAGTTAATATAATAAACATAATTAAATAATAAATTGAAGAAAATAATGAAAAGATAATTTTGTCTAAAGGGGGATCTTTTAACGAAGGATAAAAAGTTCAAATCACTTTTCTAAAGGGTTTCACACTTTTAATATATTATAGATATAGATTATAGATATAGATTATAGATTTCTATTAAAGAGACTATTCTTAAATATGAAAAAATTATATTAAGGAATAACTAATTATTATTATTGGTGTTATTTACTTTTTATATCAATTGATCTTCATAACTAATTGCAATTTGATTATTATAAAAATTAATAATCGTGTTATTTATAGTTTTTTTTTTAAATGTTATGTTATAATGTTTAAATAATATATTATCTAATTCATTATAAAAATAATAATCTTATGTCAAACTTATAAATATTTTTAATAATTTTTATAGTTTATTAATATACTAGTGCCTTTGGCTCCTAGGAAATTACATGTTATAGCCCAAATTATGGGTGACTTTGAATTTTTGACCTCAAGGAGAAAATTCTTTAAAGACTAGCCCTCCTTCCTTTTTATTATAGTACATGTACAATTTTACTCTCTACAACTCAAATATTTTTACACTTTTCATACTCATTTGTCTCTCAAATTCTATTTTTATTTTATTATTTTCACCTTTTTATTCTTTTTCTTTGATTTTATTTTCATGTTTTAATTCATTCGACTCAACCTTTTTTTTTTTTTCTCTTTTCTCAAACATTATCTATTTCTTCATTTTTTTTCTTTTTTTTTTAATTCATTTGTCTCAACCTTTATTTTTCTTTTATTTTTGGTTTTTATCATTTCTCTTTTTTCCCTCATTTTTCTCAAACTTTATTTTTATTTTTATTTTCAATTTTTTTAATTCTTCACTTTTTTTTAATCTTTATTTTTTACTTGTCTTTTTTTTTTCTCAATCTTTTTTTATTTCTCTATTTTATTTGATCATTTTTTTCTTTTTTCTCAACTCTTATTATATTTTGCTAATAGATAAAAATTTGAATAATCCACAAAAGGATCTTCTTTTTTTGACATCAAAGCAAATTTAAGGGCATGAATTGTTGTTAGAAAGTTCTTTGGGATATATGTTTTGCCTCTAAGAAAAATTATAGAACAACTCATAAATCAAGACACAATGTGGTAGTATCAAGTCTTGCTTGTTGAGCATAATTTCTTGTTTGAAAATCCTTAAGTCTTGCTTCTAAGAAAGAGTTATAGAATATCTCATAAATAAAAAAAATAATGTGATAGTGTCAACACATGTTCATTGGGCGTAACTTGTTCTTTTGGGAGGTTCTTGTGCTAAGTTTTGTCTTAAAGTCAAGACTAATACAACAT
>NC_061117.1:62978291-62995571 GCF_002878395.1 Capsicum annuum
AAATATGGAGTTGTTATCCATTATGAGGATCATTTATGTAATTTACTACATTGATTAGGGGTAATTTAGTCCAAAAGAATATTAGTCAATAGGTAAAGACTATTTTAAGGAAGGTTTTTTATTTGGGGCTAAAATTTGAAGCCACCCCAATTTGGATCTATTCTTGAGAATTACTCTTTTGCTCCTACTAAGTCCGGGCCCAAACTATATTAATATTTATACTTATAATTTTTTTTTGCTATTTTTGTTTTTTGTCTATTTGTACCATATATTAGTTATTGGTATAATTTGATTATTTTTTAATATTTTTAAAATATTAAATTATATATTTGTTTCAATTTTTTTGTCCTATTTTTTAGTTCGTTTTAAAAAAATGTTTGTTTTCTTTCTTGGGTTAATTTTAATTTTCCACGTGATATGTTTAAGACAATAAGATCAACAGATATTTTGGTTCTTTCTACATATTTTAGTTTAAGACCACAAAATTCAAAAATACTTGTTACTTTTCCTTTAACTTTGTGCTAAATCAAAATGAAATAAATAAATTAAAATAGAGGGAGTAAAAGTTTTTATAATTTAAAAATAACATTTTCCTTATGGTATACTTTATTCTTTCTTTTAGTTTCAAACAAATTCATATACTAAAACTTTTTTCCTTTCTTATGGTATTCCAAGTGAAGTGCATTAAGGGGGAGAATGGCAAAGTGTTGGTGGAAGATGTCCTCATTAAGAAGAGGTGACAATCTTATTTCCATAGACTTTTGAATGACGAGGGGGATAAAGGTTTCGTGCTGGGGGACTTGTAGAACTCAGATAAGAGTTGCGATTATAGTTATTGTAGGCATATCAAGGGGTCTATTCGCAGGATGCGTAGGGGCAGAGCGACTGGGCCAAACAAGATTTTGGTGGACTTTTGGAAGAGCACTGGTGGGGTAGGTTTAGAGTGGCTGACGAGATTGTTTAACACCATTTTAGGGCGGCAAAGATTCCAGAAGCATGGGGATGGAGTACGATGGTTTCCTTAAATAAGAACAAGGGGGACATTCAGAGTTGCAACAACTATGGGGGTATCAAGTTGTTGAATCATACTATGTAGGTTTTGGAAAGGGTGGTAGAGTTGAGACTAAGGAGGATCGTGCCTATTTTCATGACACGTCCCAAACCAGGGCCTAGTTGTATCGGGTGCCTCAAGTCCAACTGGGACCAGAGACTACCCTCAATACCCAACTATAACCGCCCTGTACCCTATGTCAAATGAATTCTAAACATATAACAAGATAAAATAGTTAATACTCAAAGACAATAATAAAATGCATAACCATAACCAACTAACAATCCAATCAAATATCCAACCGGTGTCAGCCCTAATACCAATACCAATGCCAATGCCAAGGCTGACACCAATACCGACACCGCCCATTCCTAAAGTAGTCACACAGCCTCTAACCAAAAATAAAGAACATTTAATCGGGACATGACCCCAAGCATAACCGAAACCAAAGTCCAAGAAAAAGTATGAAAAAAAATCCATAGTATGAAATGGAGTGTTCCGGAGTATGTAAGCTCACCACTTCAGTCTGACACAGATGTTGTACCCGAATCTAAGTCACTGAGAAGGAGAAGTAGTATGGCCAGTTCCTGCATCGCATAGGGATACAGATCCCGAAGGCGGGTTAGCGTGTGAATGCTAGCATGTACTCAGAAATAAGGATAAAATAATGCCATCATTCAAAACCAAAGTAAATAGCCTTATGCAATCACATACATATATACATATATACCATGTCGGGAAAGGAAATTGGGTTTAGCATGCATTTAAAACCTTAACCTGGGTTATGTAGCTTGACCATCCTAAAACCACCCACGGGCTATATGGGACCAGTGTTACCCCATAAATGGGTCCTAGTGCATGTAGCCACACAAACCGGAGATATCATAGGGGTCGGGGATTCCCGTGTACCCTTTGCCCTTCATAATACATATATACAAGTATAAATTAGGGGATTCCCGTGTACCCCACAAGTATATGGTCACCATGACCAACCCTCGTGTCGGCAAACATGAGTTTCCAGTGTCCGTTCATTGGACCCCCATCTTCATGGTTAGCTATCACAACCCGCCATTATTGCCCAATTAAAACCTTTAACACATAATCAACCACCAATTCCAAAATTTCATTACCAATGCATTATGAAGTGGTTTCTTCATACCGATAATAGCTTGCAAGCAATGTCATTAGCCAAAACTTAGGGGATTCCCATATACCCCACAAGTTTTCTAATTAAACCAAGCCATGGACACCAAGGCCTTTTTAATCCATTTAAAATCATTTAAACCAATTTAGGTTCCATTACCATATTATGCAATGCAAAGTTTTCAATGAAAGTAAAACTATGTGAAAAACCATCCTCGTAGGCATTTTAATATACATATTGAGGGCATATAGTTTCCAAAACTAAAATCAAGAACTAATTAACCATTCCCATGCAACCACATGTTCAAACCAACATTATGACATTAAAAACCATAAATAAAACGCGGGAAAACATCATCCAACCATTAGTAACCAAAACCCCTAACATATATTTTAAAACAAACACAAACCCACTATAATGCCATGAAAACGATTAAGTAAAATATGTTTTTAATTTGAACTAACAATGAGGGAGGGGTAGCATACCTTAGATACCAAAGAAGACGGAGAGAAACCACCCTTGAGAGCCTTAATTGACCACCTTGAGAAAACCCTAGCCTCTTTTTGAACCAAGAGCTTGAGAGAGATTTAAGAGTGTTTTGAGAGTGTTTGATTTGGGAATAGTAGGTTAATAAAGTCCAAGAGTGTTTTTGTCATTGGGTCAAAAGAGGTTAAGAGGGGAAATGTCCAGAATACCCCCAACTTAAACTGTAAAAATTCCCATAGGTGGGTACGGTTGGACCCCTCCATTCGTACCGATAACATACGAATGGTACCATCCAGTCATACCCAGAACAGAAGGTTGAACATCTACACACTTTTCACTATACAATTTGCCTTGCCCCACTCGTACCTATAACATACGAGTAGTACCCATAAGTCGAATCCAATACAGAATCAAAAGGGGTTGGATACGGCTCTGCTATACCACTCGTACTCAGAGCCAAGTCAAGTAACTTAGTTTCAGAGTAAGTGAAGGATCAAACGACCCGTTACCAACCATACGACCCGTACCACCAAACCGTAACCATAATAGAAACTTGACCAATAAATACTAGACATCCTACAAGTTGGGTCACTTGACCCGTACCCTCACCATACGACTCATATGGTGAGTAGTATGATCAACAGGGGTTAAAAACTCAGGAAATTTCTAAGGTCCAAAACCTAGGGTGTTTCAATTCTCCCCCACTTGGATCATTCATCCTCGAATAATGGAACAAGGCAGTACAAGCACGATTAAACCCCCAAGCATCTCTAACCTTACCTTTAACCAAGTTAGAAAACAAAGATACCAAAGAAGTCACTATTTTGTATAACAAAGTTTGAAAACAAAGACTTTATGAAGAACACATACCTTCCGCATGAATTTTTAGAGCAGACAATAGGAATGGATACTTATACTTCATGTCCTCTTTCGCTTGCCATGTAGCCTCTTTAACCTTGTGGTTCCTCCATAGAACATTTATCGAGGCCATGTCCTTGGTCTGCAACCGATGAACCTGCCGATCCAAAATCTCAACCGAGACCTCCTCATAAGACAAAGAATTTGAAATACCAATATCCTTGATAGGAATGATTTGAGACGGATCACCTATACACTTTCTCAACATAGAGACATAGAATACCGGGTGAATGGAACACAAACTAGAAGGCAACTCCAACTCAAATTCAACATTGCTAAACCTCCTCAAAACTAAGTACGGACCAACATACCAGGTACTGTGACTACCCTTCTTACCAAACCACATTACTCCCTTTATGAGAGACACCTTTAAAAATACCCTATCCCCAACTTGAAACTCCAAATCCCTTCGCCTTACGTCTATATAGGACTTTTGGCTACTCTGGGCAACCTTAAGCCTATCCTAAATCACCTTCACCTTTTCCATAGCCTGGTGAACCAAGTCCGGTCCAAATATCTCTGCCTCACCAACCTCAAACCACCTAATAGAAGATCTACACATCCTACCATACATGGCTTCAAACAAAGCCATCTCAATGCTAGAGTGGCAGTTATTATTATAGAAAAACTCTAAGAGGCAAATGCTCAACCCAACTACCACCATAGTCAATCACGCAAGCCCAAAGCATGTCCTTCAATGTCTAAACAGTCTTTTCTGCTTGCCCATCTGACTGTGGGTGAAAAGCAGTACTAATACTAACCTTAGTACCCAAACCTTTCTAGAATAATCGCCAAAAGTGAGATAAAAACCATGTACCATGATCGGAGATGATAGAAACTGGTACTCGATGCAACTTCATAATCTCTTGGAGGTACAACCTCGCATAATCCTTAGTCGAGAAGTTGTCCTCACTGGCAAAAAGTAAGCTGACTTTGTCATCCTATCCATGATAACCCAAATCGAATTAAATTAATTTTGAGATCGAGGAAGACCGGTAATAAAATCCATGTTGATCACTTCCCACTTCTACTCTGGTAACTCAATTTATTGGTACAAACCTCCGGGTCTCAAGTGCTCAATTTTCACTTATTGGCACACCATACATTTGGCCATAAAATTAGCCACATCCCTCTTCATATTGTTTCACCAATGCATCTCCTTAAGGTTATGATACATTTTGGTCGAACTAGGTTGAACAACATAGCACGAATCATGTGCCTCAGCCAAGATCCTTTTTCACAAACTATCAACATCGGGAACAAATAATCTCATTTGGTACCACAAGGTATCATCACCACTAATCTCAAAGGCCATCACCTTCTTCCCACCAACATCACTTTTGATCCTCATAAACACAGGATTTAACTCTTTCTTCTCCTTAATTTCAGCATCAAGAGATGACTGTGCCACTTTTTGAATGAATACACCACCATTCTTTGAGTCCAAAAGACGAACTCCAAGGTTATGCAAATGGTGAATGTCCTTTACCAACTCTCGCTTCCCCTTATCCACATGAGCTAGACTTCTCATGGACAACCTGCTAAGAGCATCAACAACCACCTTAGCTTTACCTGGGTGGTTGTGGAGACTCATGTCATAATCCTTAAGAAGCTCAAGATATCTCCTTTGCCTAAGGTTAAGCTCCTTCTGAGTAAACACATATTGCAGACTTTTATGATAAAAAAATATATCCACATACAGTCCATACAAACAGTGATGCCATATTTTCAATGCAAACACCGCAACTACTAATTCTAAGTCATGAGTTAGATAGTTTCTCTTATGCACCTTCAACTGTCTAGAGGCATAAGCTATCACATTTTCATGTTGCATCAATACGCAACCAAGCCCCATACTGGACTCATCACAATAGATCACAAACCCCTCAGTTCCTTTGGGCAGAGTCAAGATCGGATTCGAAACTAGCTTATTTTCAACATATCAAAACTACCCTCATAAGCATCAGACCACATGAACTTTACCTTCTTCTGTGTCATTTAGTCAACGGGGCAGCTATAGTCGAAAAACTTTCCAAAAACCTCCAATAATAACCAACTAAATCTAAGAAGCTCTGAATATTGGTTGGAGTCGTGGGTCTAGGCCACTTCTTCACCATTGCAACTTTCTGCGAATCCACTATGATCCCTTTGCTATAGATGATATGACCCAAAAAAGTGACAATGTTCAACCAGAATTCACTTTTTAAAAATTTGGCATATAACCACTGCTGCTTCTTCAAGGTCTGCAATATAATGCGGAGGTATTCGTATGATCCACCTTGCTCTTAGAATACACCAGAATATCATCTATGAAAAAAATAAAGAACAAGTACATAAATTGACGAAATATCCTATTCATCAGATCCATGAATGTTGTCGGGACATTGGTCAACCCAAAAGACATAACCAGAAACTCAAAATGCCCATACTAGATACGGAAGGCAGTCTTAGGGATATCCTTCACCTTACTCTTTAACTGATGATACCCAGATCGAAAATCAATCTTGGAGAAAAACTTAGCACCCTATAACTGATCAAATAAATCATCTTTTCTTGGAAAAGGATATTTGTTCTTTATCATCACCTTATTCAACTGCCGATAATCAATACACATACGAAGGGAGCCATCCTTCTTACGTACGAATAACACCGGTGCACCCCACGAGGACACGCTAGGATGGATAAAACCCTTATCTAAAGGATTCTTAAGCTGCTCCTTAAGCTCCTTCAACTTAGCCGGAGCCATTCTATATGGAGGAATATAAATTGGATGAGTGTCTAAAATAAAATCAATCCCAAACCCAATCTCCCTATCAAGAGAACACAAGGAAGGTCATCAGGGAAGACCTCAAGAAATTCATTCACCCCTAGGATGAAATGCAAAGAAGGACCATCCGAGTTAGAATCTTTAACCCAAACTAGAAGATAGAGACACCCTTTGGAGATGAATTTCTGTACTCTAAGATATGATATGAAATTTTCTTTAGGAGATAAGGAACCACTCTCCCACTCAATAACCGGTTCATTAGGGAATTTAAAGACAAGATTATAGGTTCGACAGTCTAGAGATACATAACACGAGTGCAACTAATCCATGCCCAATATTACAACAAAATCCACTATATCTAATTCAAATAGATCCACCATAGTTTCTTTACTACCAACAGATACCACACACCCCCTATAGATTTTCATAGCATTCACAAAGTCACCTACCAGGATAGAAATAGAAAAAGGGTCTGAAACACACTCCAAACCAAAACCAAAATGCACAACCATAAATAGGGTCACATAAGAGAGAGTGGACCCCGGATCAAGTAAATAGTACATATATCGAGAAAAGAGTTTCAACATACCAGTCACAACATCAGGCGATGCCTCAGATTTCTGGCGTGTAGTGAGAGCATAGAGATGGTTTTGACCAGTGCTAGATCTAAATAGTGCACCCTTTGTTGCTGGAGTCGAAGAAAATGCAACTGGAACCTTATTTGCCCCCGAAGCAACCTTACCAATAGGACAGTTTCTAAGCATGTGCCCTGGCTTACCACAGTTGAAGCACTTGTCCCTTCACTCATCATAAAAGTCCCAATGCAATCTACCACAAAACCTGTAAGAAGGATGTAATGAAGCTGACTGGGTCCTACTAGCCTGAGATTGGGCACCCTTTACCCTGAAGTTGTTGCCACTATATAGATGTTTGTCACCCGATGACTTTGGGTAGAGAGCACTAGCTGTCGAGTAAGACCCAGAGTTGCTCCACTTCTTCTTGGGCAACTTACCACCATTTCTGCCACTCTGCTGTTAGCCATCACCCTGCTCAAAGAACTTAAACTTTTTGCCTTAACTCTCTCTTATCTCAGCCTGCTTCTTCTTTTCTTCTTCTACCTGATGCATATATACCACCAAACTAGAGATATATTTCTCCTTCATCAACAAGGTTGCTTTACTTTCCAAAATCAAGTCTCGGGATAAATTAAAAGTGAACTTTCTAATCCTCGTCCTCATACCATAAACCAACTCTGGAGCATACCATAATAACTGATAAAATTTTAAGGTATACTCCTTGACTGACATCTTACCCTGCTTCAGATTAACAAACTCTTCTGCTTTTGCTTCCCTCAACTCCTAAGAAAAGAAGCGGCCCAGAAAAGCATTAGAAAAGTCCTCCTATAAAGATAACTCAGCATTGTTGCCCCTTGATTGTTCCCATTCCTCGTACCATTAGTATGCCACATCCTTTAGCTGGTAGGTGACAAAATCTATGCCCTCTATATTCGTGGCATGCATAACATGAAAGATATTTTCCATCTCATCCAGAAAACCTTGAGGATCCTCTTTTACCTTAATACTAGTAAAGGTCGAAGGGTTCAACCTCATGAACTGGCCAACCCTTGTAGCCTCAAAAAATAGAGTAGCAAGAATGCCACGTTCAGACTGAGTAGCTACCAACTGTGCCAACATATGAATAAATTGATGAAACTCAGCGTTCATCACTTCAGCGTGAGGAGTTTGAGATGGACTAGAGGGAATTGGTGAAACTCCAGGAGGACAATTATGAACTGGACCCCTAGACCAGGTATGGATCTCATGAGTAGAGCGTGTCCCATCAACATTGTCGCCAATTAGGATAAAAGAGTTTCTGTGAGCTTCAGATTATCGAGGAATGATCTGAAAAGTGAACAAACAAAAATTAGAGAAGATTTCAGGACTTAGACTCTACAACTTGAAAATAGAACACAAGAAAGAGAAATATTCCTAGATGTATTGTAGCCTCTCCCTTATGAGGGTGGCGCGCTACACACTCTTAAAAGAGACTCTACTCGATACAACTTTTTGGACTCCCAAGTGACCATGAACCTAGGGCCCTGATACCAATCCGACACGATCGAAACTTGGTCCTAGTCGTGTTGGGTGCCTCAAGTCTAACCGGGACCAGAGACCACTACCAATACCCAACATAACTACCTTGTACCCTATGTTGGATGAATTCCGAACATATAACAAGATAGAATAATTGATACTCAAAGACAATAACAAAATCCTAACCATAACCAACCAATAATACAATCAAATATCCAACTAGTGTCAGCCCTAATACTAATACCAATGCCACGATTGACACCAATACCGACATCGACCATGCCCAAAGTAGTCACACAAAGCCTCTAATAAAAAATAAAGAACATCCAGTCGGGATATGTCCCGACCATAGACAAAACCAAAGTCCAAGAAATAAACACAAGTATGAAAAAAAATCCATAGCATGAAATAGAGTCTTTTGGAGTATGGAAACTCACCACTTCAGTTTGACACAGATGTTATCCCCAAATCTAAGTCACTAAGCAGGAGGAGTAGTATGGTCGATTCCTGCATCGCGTGGGGATACAACACCCGCAGACGGGTTAGCGGGTGAACGCAACATGTAGTTAGGAATAAAGATAAAATAATACCATCATTCTAAACCAAAGTAAATAACCTAATGCAATCATATACATATATACATATATACGTATATACAAATATACCATGTCGGGAAAGAAAACCAAGTTTAGCATACATTTGAAACCTTAACTTGGGCTATTTAGCTTAACCCTTCTAAAATCACCCACGGGCTACATGGGTTCAGTGTTACCCCTGAATGGGCCCCAATGCGTATAACTACACGAACAGAAGATATCATAGGGGTCGGGGATTCCCGTGTACCCTTTTCCCTTCATGATACATATATACAAGTATAACTTTGGGGATTCGCGTGTACCCCACAAGTATTTGGTCACCATTACTAGCCCTCATGTCGGCAAACATGAGTTTCCAATGTCTGTCCATTGGACTACCACCTTCACGGTTAGCTATCACAACCCGCCATTATTGCCTAATTAAAACCTTTAACATATTACCAACCACCAATTCCATTATTTAATTACCAAGACATTATATAGTGGTATCGTCAAATCGACTATAGCTTGCAAGCAATGTCATTAGCCAGCACTTTAGGGGATTTGCATATACCCTACAAGTTTTCCAATTAAACTGAGCCATGGCCACCAAGTCCTTTCTAATCCATTTAAAATCATTTAAGACAATTTAGGTTCCATTATCATATCATGTAATGCACAGTTTTCAATGAAAGTTAAACAATATGACAAACCATCCTCAGGGATTTTAACAAATATATTGAGGGCATATAGTTTTCAAAACCAAAATCAAGAACGAATTAACTATTTTCATGAAACCACATGTTCATACAAACATTATGATATTAAAAACCATAAATAGAACACGGGAAAACATCATCCAACCATTAGTAACCAAAACCCCCAATATATATTTCAAAACCAACACAAACCCATAATAATACCATGAAAACCATTAAGTTAAAGATGCTTTTAATTTGATCTAACAATGAGGGAGGAGTAACATGCCTTAGATACCAAAGAAGACGAAAAGAAACCACCCTTTAGAGCCTTAATTAACCACCTTGAGGGAACTCTAGTCTCTTTTTAAAATAAGAGCTTGATAGAGATTTAAGAGTTTTTGATTTAGGAATAGTAGGTTAATGAAGTCCCAAGAGTGTTTTAAGTCATGGGGTCAAAAGAGGTTAAGAGAAGAAATATCCATAATACCCCCAACTTAAACTGTAAAAATTCCTGCATGTGGGTTTGGTTGGACACTTCCACTCGTATCTACACCATACGAGTGGTACTATCCAGTCGTACCCAGAATAGATGGTTGGACATCCACACACTATCCACTATGCAATTCCCCTTGCCCCACTCGTACCTATAACATAAATCTTATTCAAAGTGTTTTCAACAAGCCCATCTAGTTTAGGAAAACCCCACGTACCTTAGATTACTTAGTTTAAAGAGTATAACTCGAATCTTAATTTGTTCCTTGGAAATCTTGGACTTAAGGATGGATTTCTTGACCTCTTGTTCTTGGACAAAACCCTAGTTTGATCTTATTTTTGAGAGTGTAGAAGAAGTTTTTGATGTTGAACTGATGAAAATTGATTAATAACGTTTTATAGAGTGATTAAATCCATTGGAGAGGTTTCTGAAGAGGGGCATATTTCTTGATGTCTTCTAATATTTTGGATATTAATTTTAGCTTGTGTTTGGTTGTTGCGGGCGATTTTGCAAGAATGGAATACGTGAAGGCCGGTTCAAAGTCACAAAACTATGCCCTGAACCCAAAACTTTGAAGCAAAAAAAGTCATATTGCCATGAAAACTACTTAGACCTGCACTGGACCTGCTTGAGCAGTCCAGGTGTAGGTCACATACAAATGGAACACAGGTCAGCCAACCTTGGAGAAAACAAAATTCGATGGACACACTATTTTTACCTTCTCCGAACCTGCTTGAGAAGTCCAGGCACAAATTATGAGCATAAGGAGCGCAGATGAGCTCAAAAGTTGAGCCAAATCACTAAAGTATTCTATGGAAACCTACACTGGACATGCTGGAGTAGTCCAGGCATAGGTCCAGCGCAATTGGGATGCAAGATTAAGCTCAAATTATTAGCATACACTGGTTTGACCTACACTAGACTTGCTTAAGCAGTCCAGCACAAGTTCAACACACTTAGAATTCAAGCATAATTGGTTTGGGGCTGTCAGGGATCTGTGCATGCAACTCAGGTGAATCTCAGGCGCAAGACTCTTAGGCCATGCCAAGAGTTATTGTAGCTTAAAGTTGGGTCGGGTTTTTTTGGGCTAACCTGTCTGGTTAGCCTAAATTCACTTTATATGCCTTAAAATAACCCAATTGTCATAACCCAGACTAGGGACTAGCCGTGAAGGGTATCTCAAGCCCACCATGGACCAAAGACCATCCCCTTAGCTTAACCTCATGAGCACAATAATAACAATAAAGAATAAAGTGGAAGCCAATTAAGATAATAATGAAAGAAAAATAGATAACTCAAATAAAATTTAAGCGTCAATTAATAACCAACTAACCCACATATGTCCTTGAAAGCCTCTAAACTAGAATAATAACTAAGTCAGGACATGCCTCCGATTATGAACAAAAAGAATCCAAAATACTAAATCAATAAGGACAGAATAATGAAATAATAAGGCCTTCGAAGAATGGAGGCTCACACTTCACAACAACTCGATAGACGTGCTAGTAACCTACTGCAACACTGGAGTAATAGAAATGTCTTCAGACCCCACATCATGAAATAATATAGCATCCTAGGATGGCCAGTGGGATAATGACACGACCTAAAGCAGATCCTAGTCGTGTCGGGCATCTCAAGTCTAACCCAAACCGGAGACCGCCGCCAATACCCAACCATAACTACCCTGTATCCTATGTCGGATGAATTTTTAGCATATAATAAGATAAATAATTATGATTCAAAAACATTAAAGAAGTTCATAACCACCAAAACATCCAACCAAGTATCCAACCGGTGTCAACCCCAATACCAATACCAATACTAAGGCTGACACCAATACCGACACCGCCCATGACCATAGTAGTCCCATAAATTCTCTAACAAAAAATAAAGAACATTCGGTGGGGACATGCCCCCAACCATAGCCAAAACCAAAGTTCAAGAAACAAAAATAATGTAAAGATATCCATAGCATAAAATAGAGCCTTCCAGAGTATGAAATCTCACCATTTCTGTTTGACATAAAGTTGTCCCCAAATCCAAGTCACTGAGAAGAAAGAGTAGTATGGTCGGTTTTTGCATCACATGGGGATAAAGCGCCCAAAGATGATTAGCAGAATGAACGCTAGCATGTACTCTAGAATAAGGATAAAATAATGCTTATGCAATCACATACATACACACACACATATATCATGCGGGGAAAGGGAACTGGGTTTAGCATGTATTTAAAATATAACCTAGGTTGTGTAGCTTTGCCATCCTAAAACCGCCCACGGGCGATATGGGTTTAGCTTTCCACACTGAAAGGGTCTTAGTGAGTGTTAGTCGCACGATCGGAGAATAAAAACCTGGGATGACTAGTACATCCCCTAAAATATAAAGTGTGATATAATGCACACGGTCATTAAGACCATCCTCACATCGAGAAATGTGAGTTTCTAATGGCAATCCCTGTGGGACCCCCACCTTCCATGAGTTTGCTACTCAACCTCTTTATCCCAATTAAACCTTTTACATAAACCAAACCATTTACCATGGAGTCTTTTCATTAGGTATTAACCGTTGGTATCGTCATACCAAAATTAGAGCTTGCAATTCTATCATTTTTATGCCATACCAAAACTATTAAACCAAGTTGATTCCAAAATTTTCCCTTTAGGTCAATACCATGGCCATAAAGGCCTTTCGAAACCATTTATAACCAAGCAAACCAATTTAAGTTCCATTACCATATTATGCAATGCAAAGATTTCAAGAAGAGTCAAACTATGTGTCAAAATCATTCTCATTAGCATTTTAACAAACATATTGAGGGAATATGATTTCCAAAACCAAAACCAAGTATCAATTTGCAACCAAATGTTAAAATCAGAGTTATAACATAAAAAACCATAAGTAAAACATGGGAAAGAATTATCCAACCAAGAACAACCAAAACCCCAATATTTATTTCAAAACCAAATCAATACCACAATAATGCCATGAAAACCATTTATCAAAACATACTTTTAGTTGAACTAACAATGAGGGAGGAGTAACATGCCTTAGACACCAAGGAAGATGGAGAGATTCGCTCTTGAAAGCCCCTAATTGATTGCCTTGTAGCAACCCTATCCTTTTCTTGAACCAAGAGCTTGAGAGATTTTAAGAGATTTTTAAGAGTGTTTGATTTAGAATAAAAGGTTAATGAAGTCCCTAAAGATATTTTATGTCGTGGGGTTAAAGGGATTTAAGAGGGGAAATATCTAGAATTCCCCCAACTTAAAACTATAAAATCACTGTAGGTGGGTACGAGTTGACCCTCCAACTCATCACCATAACTTATGACTGGTACCATCCAGTCATAACCAGAACAAAAGGTTAGACACCTACACGCTGTCCACCATATGACTCTATTGCCCCAACTTATGAACAGACCATACACCTCTTATGGTCCAGTCGTAATCAAGATAGAATTTAAATGAGTTGATACTGGACAACATACGACTAAACTATACTACTTGTACCCTATATTTATGGATCTTAGTTATCCACTAGCACTCAGAGCCAAGTCAAGTTACTAAGTCTCAGATTAAGTGAAGGATCAACCCAATAACCCATTACCAAATTATACACCCCGTACCTACCAAGTCATACCTACAATAAAAACCCAACCACCAATCAATGGACAGCTTACAATTTGGGTCACCTGACCCGTACCCACATCATACGACTCGTATGCTGAGTCATTACAAGACAAGTGAGCTCAGGAAATTTCCAAGGGCCAAAACCCAGGGTATTTCAATTTTCCCCTACTTGGATCATTCATACTCGGATGATAGGACAAGCTAGTAGAGCACGATTTAACCCCCAACATCTCTACTCTGACCTTTAACTAAGTTAGAAACAAAGATGTAAGGAAATCAATAATTTCTTTGCCTAAGTTAGAAGAAAAAGATGTTAAGAAGAACACATACCTTATGAATGAATTTTCAGAGTGAAAAATAGGAATAAATACTTTAATTCATATCCTCTTCAGCTTCCCATGCATCCTCTTCTACTTTGTGGTTCTTCCTAGAACCTTTACCGAGGCTACGTCCTTGGTACACAACCAACAAACTTGTCAATCCAAGATATTAACTAGGATATCCATATAAGATAGAAATCTAAAATACCAATATCCTTAATAGGTACAATTTACAATGGCTCACCTATACATGTCCTCAACATATAAATATGAAATATCGGTTAAATAAAGCTCAAATTAAAAGGAAACTCCAACTCATACACAACATTGCCAATCCTCCTCAAAATCAAGCACGGATAGACATACTAGGGATCGAACTTTCTTTTCTTCCCAAACTATATTACTCCCTTCATGGGAGACACCTTTAAGAATACTCTATCCCCAATCTCAAAACTCTAACTTCCTACGCCTTATATCTGCATAGGACTTTTAACAACTTTGGGTAGCCTTAATTTTGTCCCGAATCACCTTCACTTTCACAATGGCTTGGTGAACCAAATTTGAGCCAAACATCTCTGCCTCACAAACCTCGAACCACCCAATAGGTGATCTATACCTTCTACCATATAACGCCTCAAATAGATCCATTCCAATGCTAGAGTGGTAACTATTATTATAGGCAAACTCTATATGAGGCAAATTCTCAACCCAACTACCACTATAGTAAATCACACAAGCACGAATCATATCCTCCAATGTCTGAATAGTCCTATTTGTCTGTTTATCCAACTGTGGATGAAAAGATGTACTAAAACTCACCCTGGTCCCCAAACTTTTCTAAAATGACCTTTAAAAGTAAGATAAAAACTGCATATCGCGATCCGAGATAATAGAAATAGTTACCCCATGTAACTTCACAATCTCTTAGAGGTACAACCTCGCATAGTCCTAAGCTGAGAAATTAGTCGTCATTGGTAAAAAGTGATCTGACCTTGTCATTCTATCCATAATGACCCAAATTGAATCAAATTAATTCCAAGATCGAGGAAGATCAGTAATGAAATCTATGTTGATCTCTTTCCACTTCCACTCTGGCAACTCGATTTCTTAATATAATCCTCTGGGCCTCATGTGCTCAACTTTCATATGCTGGCACACCATGTACTTAGCTATAAAATTTTCCACACCACTCTTCATATTGTTCGACCAATACATCTCCTTAAGGTCATGATACATTTTCATCAAACTAGGATGAACAACATAACGTGACTCATATACCTCAGCCAAGATCCTCTCTCACAAACCATCTACATCAGGAACATATAATATCTCTTGGTACTGCAAGGTACCATCACTGATAATCTCGAAGGTCATCAATTTTTGCCTACCTATATCAACCTTGATCCTTATCAATACATGATCTAACATCTTCTTGTCCTTGATTTCAGCATCAAGAGAGGACTACACCACCTCCTATACAAATATGCCACCATTCTGGGAGTTCAAGAAGTGAACTCTAAGGTAAGAAGAATGGTAAATATCGTTCACCAACTCCCACTCTCCTTATCCACATAAGTCAGACTCACCATGAGTGAACTACTAAGAGCATTAGCAACCACGTTAGCTTTACCTGAGTGGTAGCGAAGACTCATGTCAAAATCCTTGAGCAGCTCAAGTCATCTCCTTTACCTGAGGTTAAGCTCATTCTAAGTAAACATATATTGTAGGCTCTTATGATCAGAAAGTATATCCACATGCACTTTATATAAATAGTGATGCCACATTTTCAACGCAGACAACACAACTAACAATTCCAAGTCATGAGTTGGATAATTCCTCTCATGCACCTTCAACTGTTTAGAGGCATAAGCTATCACCTTACCATGTTACATAATGAGTGGTGATTTTACCATTCATTCATACTCAACATTCATGTATATTACCTTGTTATGAATGAATAAATGAGACATAATTGTGATTAAATTCACTAATAGTCACACTTTGCAGGCATAGAGTTGATGAGATAGAAAGATGTGGATTGGAGCTAAAAATAATCAAAAGGGAGCAAGAAAGTACAGCTAAAGACTTAGAGCACGAACTGGCCTCAATTACCGTGGTTGCAGTCTGATGACCACGATCACGGTAATCAGGCAAAGTTAATCAACCATGATTGCGGAAGCTAATTACAGTCATGGACAAGCCTGTACGATCACGGCATGGCGGAAGAATGCAGCCCAAGGGCAGAATTGGAAGTGCATGTGGCTGATCCCAAATTTGACAAAAGAGGACTAAAAACCTAAGCATCTCATTCATTAAAGATATTCCATCTTCCCCAATAGTTAGGTTTTTTTCTTGAGTTCATAGCCTCCATTTTTAGAGAAGACAATATCGTATAAAATTTTGGTTGAAGAATACATTGGAGTAGCCTCTAAGTGGAGAAGTATCTTTCATTGGAGATTTATAGGAGTCCAAAGTTTGAAGCAACATTCACTTAGTCTTTAATAAATCATTTCAATAGAGAAATGGGTATATCTTTACTTATTTATCTTATGTGTAGCTAGATCTCCCTCTTGGGGTTATGTATGAATAGAAATTAAAGTGTGTGTAGTTTGTTATTGTTAGCTTCTACTTGGTAGTTCATTTTGATGGGTTTTATTATTGCTTGACCAATTTGATTGGGATTTATGGGTGAAATCCCCAAATACCCATATGAATTTGATGGGTGAAAGCTCCAATCTCTAGAAAAATCAATGCTATCTTCGAAAGAAGAGTTTTTGGTGAACTTTAGAAATCCATATCATCCTTGAAAGAGGGATGTAGAGACCAAAGAAATGGTAGATAATTGTGTGTGTGTTTTTTGCCAATCTATCACTATCTTAGACATAAGGGTAATTTGTGAAGTTGACTATACCATGGGTAGGTGAAATAGGGATGTCTAAATTAAGGTTTGGTTACCAATTGTTGAACACACACATTAGGTATTCAAAAGAATCAATGGGTGAAAGTTTGGTGTTTTGTTGAAAGACTAGCATTAAAAACTAAAACCAAACCTACCCACAATTGATCTACTAAAATGATGTTGACTATTAGCATCCACATGTTA
>NC_061117.1:62998571-63102088 GCF_002878395.1 Capsicum annuum
ACAATTGATCTACTAAAATGATGTTGACTATTAGCATCCACATGTTACTCCCCTTAGTAATACATAATCCCAAGATCCGAGCCTAATCGATGAAACTCTGATTATTCGTAGCCCCAAATTTATACTAGAAAAATCCAAAAATATTAGTGTAGATACCAATCTCCCCCATTTTATATTTTTGTACTATTGGTTTGAATTGAATTAGTATCTATTATTTCAAATTAACTTAATTGTTACTCCCATTGTTCCTCGTGGATTTGACCCAGAGTCTAAAGCTGGGTAAATATATTGACGACAACTGCCTTGCACTTAAATTGATATCTAAGTTGAGCGTTATCAAAAATAACATCATTACCGGGGAACAATTTGGCGTATTAAGTTAGTTTGGAATTTTAGATTACTTACTTGAATTCAAGCTTGTAAATATTTATTTGTGATTTTCTTTTGTTTCTTACATTAGGTAGATTTTTATTTTATTTTAAATGTATCCATTACATCTTTTAACAAATATGATTTTTGTAGTTGGAAGTCATATCTTGATGAGCCATGTCCATATTGTAATAGATCCCACTTTAGGAGAGATTGTAACTATGCTCCTCGGAGAGAGAGGGAAACATCATCTTAATCCTATTGGGAGTATGTTTGTTCTTTATGTGGTGGTCTAGATTGACATTGAAGTGATTGCCTAAATTCCCTCTCTCCCTATTATACTAACCGAGTTACTAGTTCTTCATATGATTTTGATAGGCTTTATGATGAGGAGAAGGAATAGCAACATACTGGGTTCATTAGTCTTAAAGAAATGCTTCAAACTATTTTGGACCAGGTAACTACATCGGGGGAGAATGTGCAAGACATGCATCAATCCTATGAGGCATTTGAAAGGGAAATTGTCAAGAGGAAATGGGCAAGGAAACAAACCTTACAAATATCATTACCATGCCCATTTCCTAAGAGGAGGCTAATCAAGAAGAGATACCAAGCTATGATGATGATCTTGGTAGTAAAGAATCCTTGGTGATTTCCCAATAAACCAAATCAAATAATGTGGATGATTTTTAAATAAAAGAAATGGTACTAGAGTCAAAAGAATAATCAAGGCATATCTCTTATGTAGACTCTATTTCATTTCGAGGTGAAAGTGCCACAGAGAAGGAAATTCCAGAGTTAGGGGTTAGACCTTATTCAAACCACTTCACCACGTTGTTATTAGAGGATGTGATAAGAATCCATCTACCTAAGCCAATGGGGGATTATGGAGAGAAGGAGTACAATACCTACATTTAGGGATTTGACACTCCAAAAGAGCACATGGAAGCCCCACCATCAGTGGCCAAGGACTCCAACTTCCGATGTGCAACTAGCGGCCTATTGATGTCTTCATCTTTCCCTAAGAAGCCAAACTAAAACTTTGATATCAAATTAGGTAAAGGGTTCAAGTCTTTAAAATGGCGAGATCGAAGCTCCCTCGTCATTTCTTCACATCTTCCAAGTTTTATCTTTGAAGATCTGAATCTTCTGTCCATTTGTTGCTCATTTCATAGTGAACTAATGTTGGGATGGAGATTCAAATCTTCTAAGTTGAAGCATAAAAGGACGAGGTGGAGACGTCATGTCATGATATTAAACTAAGCGCTCGATGGAAGGTACCCCATCACGGCATGAAAAGTGGCTCGTATCCTTTTATTTTATGAATGATAGAGTAGATTTTATTTTTTGCATTTGTTCATGCATAATCCATGAAACAGTGGCACTAGGAGAAATTTTTACTAAAATTGAAAAAGGGAGTTGTGAAATTGACATGATTGGGACTAAGAAGAGGAGTGTAGAAGACGTGGTTTTTGTTCTTAATTACTGAGACCACGGTCCATGCCACTGTGATAGTGAATACCGCGTGACCGTAAATGTAGAACTAAGACTGCGATCACGGTCTATTCGGTTTAAAAGACCATCTGAATGCCCTTTCTTTCTCACGCATCTCTTTCAATTTTCTCTCAAAATTCTCTTAAATTTTGTCTTTGGGTTGCATCTCCAAGTGTCATTTCAATTTATTTGCATCTTTAACTTGGTAAGTTGTGTCAACGTCCTTGATTTTGATATTAATTGTATACGTAGAACTTATAGTATAGGGAAAGGCCTGACATAATGTTTTTATTACTAAATGCATGTTAGTTCATAATTATTGTTGTGGTTAGCTGTTGTAGTTAGTGTACACGCTAATGGGGAAGTCTTGAGTACCCATATTTAGGCCTAAAATGGTTGAAATGAATGTGTACACCATGTGTTCAATTTAATGCCCCAATGAGTTCAATGTTAATTCCTTTGAGTTCGGGGCTATGATTACACATTCTAGGCTCAAATTCTATTATTATACTTTTGATATGACTAGTAGGAACAAAAAGTTAGGGTTAAAATTATGTATTTAGACTAAAGTGCAGAAACTGTCAAATTTGGTCTTAGGTACCACGATCGCGGTCAATGCTCCATGATCTCCATACCCGAGGATAGTTTTGTAGAAACTAAAATTTTTGCATATCTATTCCCACCCCTAAAACCTTCTATAATACTACCGCATGAGCTTACCTATTTGATTTAGCATATTTTTGGTATGATAAAGCTAATGATGGTCTAAGTTATATTGCTTACAAGTTCTAAGCCTCAAAGATGGCAAATTTTAACAACACCATATTCATGGATGCACAATGCTAGAACCTCTACTATTCAGACTTGCCATGAACTAAGTTTTTCCCTGAAAGGGGTAACAGCTTAGATAAAGTAGAGAAAAAGTTTCCCAGTTTTTATGTCAGGCTTAATTTGACCGGGTGGATGTGCTTTGCCCTGGACCCCTGGGTTCCTAATGAGCATTGGGTATGTGATTTCTATGCTAACCTAAGCGTAGCCTCTTTCTCAAATCTGATAATGACTATTAGGGAAAGGCAAGTAAACTTCAGGTCAGAGCGAATCAACGAGGTGTATGGGATCCCGAATGCTGACATAGAGTAGTTTCATACAAAATCATGTAAGCCAAGGACTTGGATGGCGGATATTTTATATGCTGGAAAAGAGGTTTCTTGGGCCACCACCAAGAGAGACATTTTGATTAATTCAGCTGAGGCCGGGCTTTGGCTGAATATCGTCTGTAGCCAAGTATAACCATGCACTTACATGACCATTGTCATAGACATGCAAGCTCGGATGGTGACTTGACTCCTATCTAGCATCACCCTGAATGTGGGCAAGATTGTGCATTCAGAGTGGAGGTACTTCAGAAATTGTGGAGGTACATATTTTTTCATCCCTTTCCTTATCACAAAGCTATGAAGGAGGGCACAGGTGGAGGAATATGCTAAATATATCTAGGTGCTCCCAGGACCTCACACCTTCCCACTCAAATTCATAGGTGAGAAAGCCCCAGGTTAAAGCAAGAAGAGGAAAATGGATTCGAGCAAATCAGCCCAAGAGGATACAGACTCTTGCAGACCCTCATTAGCCACCATCTACGATGACATCTTTGGTTAGATATAAGTGGTAAGGTAACTATTGTACAGACTACCTCAAGGACTGGGAGAGTCTTCCACTGCTCACCACTGATACGTAACTCAGTCAGACTATGAAAAATACAGAGAGAAGCAGCAAAAGCAGGGAGCCACAGTCGTCAGCTTGGAGAGAGCCTATTCAGACTTAGCTGCATCACACAGGGACCTCAGGGATTCATATGAAAATATAGTAAAGAGAGATAAGTTCTTCAAGAAGTTGTGGAAGGGGGTAAAGGGAATCTTCAAGGTGCTCAAGCCCAAACATCAACTACCTTCACCTAGGTTGGGCAGTGAAAATGAGGCCCCTATAGATTCGTCTACTGATGATTTTGATGGTGATTGTGCAGAGTCAGAGGGAGGAAGAAGCTTTTGATACAGATTTAGGGATACCCCTCTTGCTCTTGGTTCATTGCACATGCAATAAGCACACTGTATTCTTTTTAGTCGGGGGTTCCCCCTAGAGTTATATTATTTTAATATTGTGCTGCTGGATATTTTTATATGATTATTTGGGATGAAACCATGGATATTATTTTGTTTTGTATTGGGATGTTACACATTTGGGTAATCTGATGGTGCACACATTTTATGAATTATCATGTGGTTTTTAATTTTAGTTTTTCTTTTACTTTAATTTTATTGTGATGTTGGTTATGCATGACTAGCTTTGCCCTGTGATAGCTTGAGTGATGACATTATTAAGGGTAAAGCATCGTGTTTGGGTTTTGATATGTAGATGTAGGGGAATTTTGAGTACCCGTGGCATTGTGTATTTGAGACGCATTATACACCGTTGGTGAAGTCTAAGTAGCCATATGGTTGGTTTGCCTATTTTGAGTCAAAATGTGAGACTAAGGCTTTGGTTGTAACCATAGTTTAGCAAATTGGGCAGGATGCTATTACAAAATAAACATCCTCATCTAAAAATATTCAAAAATAAAGGGCATGGATGTGAGCAATTTTGTAACAAAACTTTTTCTCTTTTTGTATCTCCATAAATTTTTCACTTGTAGATAGAAATAGATACTCAAAATTTTATCTCTAGTGGGAGTGACATTTTAGCTCCCTTGGCAAATTTTGCATGCCATATGGGGTGAGCTATTTGCATTCATCTCTTGTACACTTGTGTTATCTCGAACTTGCCCTGTTAGTCTTTCAAAGCTAATATTGATTGTATTTGGTTGGAGAAATGATCTTAGGCCATCTTTGTGATTTTAGAAACCACTCTAGCCTAAAAAGCTTACCTGTGCATAAAATTAATCCCTAGTTACTCATTTTGAGACTTTGGACCTTTCTTTGGAAAACCTATTACAAATCGTGAACCATTTTTTTATCCCTCTTTGAACCATACCCTGCTTGAAATTGAAAATGCAACTTGAGGATAAAAGCCTAAGTTGGGGGTGGTAAAGATTGATGGAAGAGAGTTTTGGGGCCACAAAGTTGTTAGTTAAATGCCTAATGTGCCTATTCTTGGAGAACAAATGAATAGAAAAAGAAAGAGTTCAACAAAGGAAAGAAGTGCATGAGAGTTGCAAGAAAAAAAATTAAAGAAAAGTGGTGAAGGAATAAAAAAGTAGGCATATGAAAAGATATAAAACAAAGAGGAGTGGCCAATAGTGAAAAAAGAGGATTAAATAGTGTGATGTAGATGTTCAAGGAAGAGTGTAGCTATGTTAGTCCAAAATGATATCCTACCTTAACCCAAACCTACGTTACAAGCTTAAAAAGTCCTTGGAGATCTCTGACCATGTACTTTCTTTGTAGTGGCGATTGAAAATAGGGGTAAGCCTATGGTATGACACTTTTTTCATAGAGATTTCTTTTTGTTAGGGAGAGAGTTTTTGCACTTAAAATTCCTTGTTGCATATCGTGTGGCTTGGTGTGAAATTCTCTGTCTTATGAGGTTGGCATGTAACAAGTTAAGGTGGGTGATTTTGTCACCTTATGAGCAATGAGGCAAATGGAGTATAGCTTAGTAATGGTTTTTTGTTTCTTGGTTGCTCTATGAAGTCTTGTGTTTCCTTAGATATGGCATTCCACGATGAGGGAAGTAGTGAAAATATCTTAGCCTATGAGCAATGAGCTACTTGTGGTAGTAAATTAGGTTGACGTTATTGTGATCTTTAAGGCATAAAGTTTGGGCATAGATAATTGTGTCTTATGGTAAGTGGTAGTGTTCCTTGAGGACAAGCAAAAGCTTTAGGTTAGGAGGTGTTGATGAGTGGTGATTTTACCACTCATTCGCACTCAACATTCATGCACATTACCTTGTTATGAATAAATAAATGAGACATAATTGTGATTAAATGCACTAATATCCACACTTTGCAGGCATAGAGTTGATGAGATAGAAAGATGTGGATTGGAGCTTAAAGTGATCAAAAGATAGCAAGAAAGTGCAGTTGAAGACTTAGAGTAGGAACTGGCCTCAGTTACCGCAGTTGCGGTCTGATGACCTCAATCGAGGCAGTCAGGAAAAGTCAATCAACCACGATCACGGAAGCTAATTATAGTCGCGGACAAGCCTGTATGATCGCGATATGGCAGAAGAATGCAGCCCAAGGGTAGAACTAAAAATGCACGTGGCTGATCCCAAATTTGACAAAAGTGGATTAAAACCCTAAGCATCTCATTCATTGAACATATTCCATCTTATCCAATAGTTAGGGTTTGTTCTTGAGTTCATAGCCTCTATTTTTGGAGAAGAAAATATTGTATAAAATTTTGGGTGAAGAATACATTGGAGTAGCCTCTAAGCGGAAGAGTATCTCATTTCCATTGGAGATTTGTGGGAGTCCAAAGTTTGAAGTAACATTCACTTAGTCTTCAGTAAATTATTTCAATGGAGATTATGGGTATATCTTTACTTATTTATCTTATGTGTAGCTAGATCTACCTCGGGGGGTTATGTACGAATATGGATTAAAGTATGTGTGGTTTGTTGTTGTTAGATTCTACTTGGTAGTTCATGTTGATGGGTTTTATCATTGCTTGACCAATTTGTTTGGGATTTGTGGGTGAAAGCCCCAAATACCACTATAGTTTTCATGGGTGAAAGCTCTAAACTCTAGAAAGCTCAAGGCTATCTTTGAAAGAAGGGTTTTGGGTGAACTTTAGGAATTCATATCATCCTTGAAAGAGGGATGTGGAGACCAAAGCAATGGTAGACAATTATGTGTATAGTTTGCCAATCTATCACTATCTTAGACATAAGGTTGATTTATGAAGTTGACTATACCATGAGTATTATCCAAGAAATAGGGATGCCTAAATTGAGGTTTCGTTACCAATTGCTGAACATACCCATTAGATATTCGAAAGAATCAATGGGTAAAGTTTGGTGTTTTATTGGAAGACTAGCATTAAAACCTATAACCAAACCTACCCACACTTGATCTAATAAAATTATGTTGACTATTAGAATCCACATGTCACTCCCCTTAGTAATACAAAAACCCAAGATCTGTGCCTAATCGATAAAACTCTAATTATTCGTAGCCCCGAATTTATACTAGAAAAAACCAAAACATTAGGGTAGATACCTATCTCTCCCATTTTTATCTTCATGTACTATTGGTTTGAATTTAATTAATATCTATTATTTCAAATTAACTTAATTGTCACTCACATTATTCCTCGTGGATTCGACCCCGACTCCAAAGATTGGTAAATATATTGATGATGACCGCCTTGCACTTAAATTAATATGTAAGTTGTACGTTATCACTGCATCAACATGTAACCAACCCCACATGGGACACATTAAATTATACCACAAACCCATCTGTGCCTTCTGTCAAAGTCAACACCGGAGCCGAAGTAAGATTATCCTTCAGCTTCTCGAAACTACCCTCACAAGCATCAGGCCATAGGAATTTTACCTTCTTCTGAGTCAACTTAGTCAATGGGAAGCTATAAAAGAAAAACTTTCCACAAACCTTTTGTAGTGACCAGCTAAACCCAAGAAGCTCCGAATATCGATTGGAGTCATGGGTCTAGGCCACTTCTTAACAACTGCTACCTTCTGTGGATCCACCATGATCCCTTCACCAGAAATAATGTGACCTAGAAAAGTGACAGCTTTCAATCAGAATTCACATTTTGAAAATTTGGGATACAACTGCTGCACTTTAGGGTCTACAACACTATACGGAGGTAATTACCGTGATCCAGCTCACTCTTTGAGTACAACAGGATATAATCTATGAACATAATGAAGAACAAATCTAGAAACCAATGAAAGACCCTATTCATCAAATTTATGAATGTCGTCGGGACATTGGTCAATCCAAAAGACATAACCAGAAACTCAAAATGCACATACCGAGTAAGGAAGGAAATCTTAGGGATATCCAACTCCCTAATCTTTAACTGATAATACCCTGACCAAAGATCAATCTTGGAGAAAAATTTAGCATCTGCAACTGATCAACAAATCGTCTATCCTTGGAAGAGGGTACTTATTCTTTACTTCCACCTTATTCAACTTTCGGTAATCAATGCACATCCGAAGGGAACCCTCCTTCTTATGAATGAATAATACCAATGCACCCTATGGAGACACACTAGGATGGTTGAAACCTTGTTCAAAAGATACTATAATTGCTTCTTCAACTCTTTCAACTCAGCCGAAGCCATTCTATACGGAGGAATAGAAATCGAATGAGTGTCCAGAACAAGATCAATCCCAAATACAATCTCTTTATCAAGAGAAAAACCGGGAAGGTCATCAGGGAAGACCTCAGGAGATTCATTTACCACTGGGATGAAATACAAAGAAGGACCCTCAGAGTTAGAATCTTTAACCTGAACTAGATGATAGAGACACCTATTAGGGATTAATCTCCGAGCTTTAAGATACGGTATGAACTTCCCTTTAGGAGCTAGGAAACCACCTTCCTAGTCAATAACTGGCTCATTAGGGAATTTAAAGACAACCTTACGGGTTCGACAGTCTAGAGAAGCATGGCACGAATACAACCAATCCATCCCTAATATGACATCAAAATTAACCATGTCTAACTCTTTTAAGCTTTTTGCCCATTTTTCTTTCTCCTTGTAATAATAACCATGCTAAAATACCTAAACCATTTTGAAAAGCTTTCTTTTCATATTTAACCTACTTTGATGCATCGCATGAGTCTATAAAGTGAATTATAGGTGAAAGCCTAAGTTTGAAGGGGTTTATATTTGGAAGTATAATGTAAGGATGGTTCAAACTCTAAGTTTGAGGGGGGGGGGATATGATATGCTAATATAATCTAAGAAAGGTGTATGTAAGGTTGTCAAATCATGTGCTTAAGAGACAATAGATATGCTTGATGATAAAGTTTTATAACCTAACCCATAGAGCGTGAAGATAAATAAGATAAATGAGGGTCTAAGAAGAGCTTAAAGTTATAAAATCTCTTGAAAAAGTTTAGGGCAGCATAGGAAATGATTTGAAGGTGAATAAGGTAGATAGTTTGAAAATTTTTGGAGTAAAAGGGGATAACTGATTGCGTTGAAGGAGGTATTTTAGTCACTTGATCCATATATATTCCTCCCCGCACCTTTAACCTTCATCTTGACCCACAAAACCCTGGAGATTCCAAACTAAGTAAGTTTACATTTATGGCGAAAAACACAAAGGGCAAGCCTATGGTTCTACTAGTTATACTTGAATTTCTTTGCGAGAGTGAGTGTGAATTCTTTCATTATTTGAGCTCCTTTAAGAATTGAAATATTTTTTGTGTGTAGATCTAACTCGTGCATGTGAGTGACATCGATACTTTAGGGTAGAAGGTGAAGTCTTACTCCCAGTTTGGGTAAATGGGCGTGGTAACTTACACTATGAAGATTGAGATGATCTTTAAAGATTTTGTGTCACCTCTTGAGATAATTTGTTGATTTAAAAGATTCAATTGACAAACTTGCATCCTTGATTCATAGTTATGTGCTTATTGAAAAATTTTGGTTTACTTATTGCCATGACATGTTTGGGAAGTCTTTGTAGAGCTTTGTTAGCTTACTCATTTATTATATATTTATTTTGGGATTATTTGAGTTGTAAATACCCTATATCTTTGAATTATTCTCAGTTACTTGAGGAAAAGAAATAGTTTTAAGTTTGGGGGGTTGATAAGTCATTAATTTGACAACTTGCTAGAACCTTTTAATCTTAAATTATCATGCTTTTTCATTGACTTAACGTTAATCTCATACTTAATGCTCATTTGTGTAGGTAAAGGTTAAAAAGGGAATATGATCAAGTCTTTCAAGTCAATGAGAGGTCAAATATGGAAGAAAAGAGCACTAAAGACCACATGGGTGTGTCGGGAAGCCACTAGCGCAAGCAAATGGACAAAACGAATAAAATAACCCCATCTTATCCCAATCTACTATGGATCCACTTTCCTTCTTCTATGGATCTGTTCTCCATCTATTTTGGATCTGCTCAAGCAGATCAAGAGCAAGGTGACATTTTTGTAATATTTGACAAATATGGATTGAGGCTTAAATAGGGGTTTTTAATTCATTTTCATTATCTTTGAACATTATTGTATTACTCTTAAGTGAAGAACACATTTAGAGTGATTATTAAGTGAAGGATTAAGCTTTTTTATTGAACATTTGTTGAAAACCAAAGCTTGGATTTGCATTCTCATTATTTTTCATGGATCAATTTAATGAAAACGTTGACATATCTTTACTTTCTCTCTTTATGAGTAGCTGATTCTTCATCTTAGGATTATGCTTGAATAGGTTGTGATTAGTGCATATGTATTATTTATTTATCTTTATAATTAGCTATTTATTATGGATTTTGCATTTATTTCATGCTTTAACTAAGAATTGGGGGTTGCAAACCCCAATTACCTTTGAACCCATATCATCCTTGAAAGAGGAGATATGAGTGAGAAATATAAATGATAGCTTTATTTATTTTATTTAATAACATCTCTTAGACACAAGGATGTTAGTTGAGACAATAGATTGGTGAAATTATTATACTTATGTGGTGTTCGAAAGAACCCATTTGTGACATTTGGTGTTTTATTTAAAGATTGACAATAATACCTCTAAAATCTAGCCTACCCATAACTCTTAGATAAATTTGAATAAATTCTGTATTACCCATGCATGAGTTCACACCTGGAATGATATAACCCCAAGGTCTATTCCCAATTAATTACACCCTAGGTATTTTCAATCTCAAGATAGTATTCTATAAGTAAAGTAACATTCAGTTTTAAAAAATCCAACTAATCCCCCCATTTTACATTTACATTTTTTTATACACACTATGGGTCAACTCTTAGTTGACTTGTAACACTCTCGATCTTTGAATTTCATATCTTCATTCTTTGTGGATCCGACCCCAACCTAAGTTGGGTTATTATATTGACAACCATCACTTACACCTATTCAAGAGTGTAATTTGAGCATTATCATATGCCAATAGACAAAGCACCAGGGGTTGATAGTTTCTCTGTGGAATTATTTACTAGTCAATAGAGTACTGCCAAAGGTGATGTGTTGAAATTAATAAGGGAGTTCTTTAAATCAGGAAAGTTGTTGAAATCCTTCAACTGCACTGCAGTAACTTTGGTCCCTAAATGTGTTAACCCTACTATGGTCAAGGATTTTAGGCCTATTGCCTGTTGCAATACTTTTATGAATTGATCATTAAGATCCTCACCAATAGGATTAAATAAGTAATAGGTACTATTATAGGGCCTTCTCAATCATCTTTCATTGAGGGAAGACGATAATTAATACATACTCTTAAGTTATGAACTTTTCAAGTGGTATTCTAGAAAGGGGCTCTCTCCATGATGTGTATTAAAAGTTGACATTAGGAAAACATATGATTCTATTGAGTGGTGTTTCCTTAATAGTATGCTAGCTGAGCTGGGTTTTCATGTAAAATAAATTAATTAGGTCATGCAATGTGTTTGTTCAGTTTCTTACTCGCTAGTCTTAAATGGTGGCCTTACAAAAATTTTTAAGGGGAAGAGAGGTATAAGAAAAGGAGACCCTATGTCACCTTACCTTTTTGTGATAACTATGGAATACCTGAATAGGGAGTTGAATATCTTAGATGAGCACCTAGGTTTTCAGTACCACCCAGGTGTGAAAAACTTAGATTTAAACACATATGCTTTGCAGATGACTTGCTATTATTTTGCAAAACTGACCTTACCTCTTCCACACTGCTTCAGAAAGCTTTTAAAAGGTTCTTTACTATATCAGGACTTCAGGTTAACATTAAAAAGAGCTCTATATATTTTTCAGGAATAAATACATAAGTGAAATAACTGATTCTTAATTATTTGGGTTATAGTGAAGAGGGGTTGCCTTTTAAATACCTTGGTGTTCCTCTCTTCTTAAAGAAGCTCACAATTGAACAATGTTTACCACTAGTTGACAAAGTTGTTGAGAGAATGACATGTTGGAGTGCTAAAATTTTATCTTATGTAGGTAGACTTTAGTTGATTAAATTTGTATTATTTGGTATTCAAACTTATTGGGCACAAATCTTCCTATTGACTAGAAAGACCATGAAGCTGATAATTGGTGTATGTAGAGTGTTCCTACGGACTAGTTCTATTTTGACATTAAAGAAAGCTCTTATGGATTGGGACAAGATATGCCTCCCAAAGTCTGCAGGTGGACTAAATATCCTGAACCTCTATATGTGAAATAAAGCACCAATCACAAAACAACTCTGGGCTCTAGCTGAAAAGAAGGACTAGTTATGTATTAATTATGTCCATGATTATTACTTTAAAACTGACCCTGTGGAGAACTATGATAGCCCCAAAATTACTACCTGCACAATCAGGAAAATCATAAGTGTAAAGCAACATGTTATGACAGCTCCAGACTACAAGGTGACTTGATGACTAAGCTGACTTCTTGTGTGAAAGGATCAAAGTTCTTTATCAAAAAGTTATATTATGCAATACTCCCATAGCTCCCAAAATTCATGAAAAGAAATTCTCTTAAATCATTATGTTTACCCCAGACACAAATTCATACTTTGGCTAGCATTGTTACACAGACTGTTTATTATAGAGAGACTAGCAAAAGTTAGGATTCAGGTACCCTAGTGTGTGTGTTTTGTGGTAGTGCTGATGAAACTCATGACCATCTGTTCTTGGAATATTATGTCACTAGGTGCTTATGGATGAGATTAATGAAATGGTTGGATGTGCATAGAGTTATTGGCAACTGGACTTTGGAAGTGGACTGGGTTACAAAACATCCAAGAGGAAATAATGCTAGAGGGGTTATCATCTGTTGTGTTTTTGCAATGAAGATCAACATGAAACTCATCAGATTTTAACATAGAAGTTATCAAGAGGATAGGGTATGCAGAGAAATAGCCCTCTATATTTATTTACAAGGCCAAACATACAGGAGGTGGGAGCCGATTCTTCTAAAGCTAAATGTAGTACCCTGATAGAATTGTCTAGCTATGTTATAGGTTTCTTATATTTCACTTGTTTGTATTGTCTATTTAGATGCTTACTAGTTTGGGACTCCTAGATGTTAGTTGAGTTTCTTAAAACTAGCATCCTTCAGTTTCTTTAAAAATTAAGAAACAAGGGGTCTGTCTCTGTTTGGTTTTATAAATACTCCTCCGTCCCATTTTATCCGTCCCAAATTGGGATGGCAAGGCTATTAAGAATATAATGATTGGTAATGTAACTTTACCATTTTTTCCCTCTTAATTGTGTCTTGTTGTTAGTTCTAATATTGATGGATGACTAATATCAAAACACCATTTATATTCTTAATGGTGTACTCTTAATGGTACTCATCTTTGCAACATTTTTCAAGAATGCTAATAATAAGGAGTAATCAATTACACTAAGGGTATAATGGAAAAAAAATTGCCTTGTCTTGATAAGTTAAAAAGGACAAGTACAATGGGACAACAAATTAGGAAATTTGGGAGGGGTAAAATAGGACGGAGGGAGTATTTGTTTTGGTGAAATAAAATTATTTATTTACCTAAAAATATTATTGTCATGTCTAGCTAGATGACAAAGGTTATATGAAAATTCTTAAGAGATTTAAAAGGTTATAAAACGATTCCATTGAATACCTCAATGATTATAAGATTGCTTAACTTGAAAAAAGATTAATTTTGATCTTATGAACGTCGTTAGTAAGTATCATGTTTAGTGCAGTTGGTGCACTTATGAATTGTAGAGCATCATTTATAAGAATAAAGTGATGTTTTAATTGATGCGAGTATGATATGCATTGTACTTTTTTTTCTTTAGCTGACGTTTTGTCCCACGGGGTTTTTCTGATTAATGAGCCAGCTAACAATGAGTATTACTTGATGTGTACTTGGAGTATTTAACAAATAAAATATTTGTCCATCAATGAACATACATTAAAAAGGTGTTTATCTGATACATATGAAATTCAATCCCAGATAGCTATTTACTTCATATGGAGACACAACTCTATCATGACATCCGATGAAGCAAATAACAATTATCACTTCTTCAAATCTTGCAGAGATAATAGTCATTCATGAAGTAAGACGGGAGTATGCTTGGTTGAGATCAATGACTCAATAGATTCAAGAAATATGTGATTCTTTTGAAAAGGGATATTCCAACTATAATGTGTGAATATAACATTGCAAACATAGCTCAATTAAATGAAGGATACATTAAAGAAGACAAAACAATACTTATTTCACCAAAGTTCTTCTTCACTCATGATCTTGAGAAGAAAGGTGAAACAAATGTTCAACAAATTTGATTAGCTGATAAATTGACAAACCTGATCGTTAAGGTACTACCAACATCAATATTTGAGAAGATATAAGATGAAATGCACCGACTACAAATTTCAAATAAAATTTTCATTAGGAAAAGTAAAATACACGTTGTACTCTTTTTTTCTTAACCAAGGTTTTGTCCCAATCAGATTTTCCTGGTAAGATTTTTAATGAGGCAACACTAAAGACGTATTACAAGATATGTGTACTCTTTTTTCTTAACTAAACTTTTTCTCATTGAATTTTTCTAGTAAGGTTTTTAACGATATATATTATCTATTAATGGACATTCAAGGGGGAGTGTTATGTAATATGGATGTCATGTGACATATATATGCGTGAATGTCATTAATAAGAGATAATAGTTAGTAGACAAATTGAACTTGAACATCAAATGTTATTTATTCAAATTGAACACCAAAGTTAGTTGGTCAAATTGACAACTTGATGTCAAGCTTAACAAGCTTAGGGAACAAGTTTGGTGATTTGTAAATAGCCACTTTTTTGGTACATTTTTATATATAGATTTAAGTAGTAAACAAAAATACCACTAAAATTCTATGAAGTTATCTCTTCTTTTCTTTAAGTTTGATATTTTATCCTTATTTTATAATAAAAATTTGAATCATAAACTCAACTAGAATTTTATAATCGAGTTCACTAGAAAATTAAAATAAACGAAATATGGTAGGTGGGTGTTATTAAGTCATACGGTCATGCCCAAGGCAGAATCGTAAAAAACGGTCTGTATGTGATGTTACTATCAATCCGTGCGTCAGTGTTGAGCACTACAATCTTTTAAAGGGACATGCATTACAGCTTATCAATCCCCAAAAAGTCGTGCTATTATATGATTTGAGCATCTGTCGTTCACACAATTTTCACGAATACGCGTACCATCGCCAAAAGTTTTTTTGCTGAGTTCATAACTGCCATTAAAGAATTCGTACAACAATGCCTCCGAACTCCGGGAATTTCCCTCAGGGAGTACGAGGCCATAGTGCGCGATTTCCTGAAAACGGAGTTTTGTTTCTCCACGGTCAATATGCGCTCGAGTTTATAGCCGTTCATGTACTATGTGTCTTATTTAGACACTCAATGAGTGTGCGCATATTCGTACATCCACCTTGATTGGACATCTAGAGCCAACAATAAGGAGTACTCGGTTCTGCCTTCCTCCCAGATGATGATGTATAACTTGTTCAGTGTCTTTGCATTTGATGACATTACACTCAAAAGCATACAGACCAGACTCCATTAGCAGACTCACAAGGTTGAATGATAATGTGCATGTAATTTGTTTCTTCATCCCCAGAATCTGTAACACAATGTTTACATGTGTCTGTGTTCTCTACTATCACAAGCAATACAATGCTTACAAGACTGCAATCTTTGCTATTATACACTTTTGAGTGATGTCAATGAACAAGAGTGACACCTATCTGTTGTTCTCGTGATGCCATTCCCACAATATCTAAAGTATGTCCAGTTTGTTTTCCATCCAATTTTTCCTTTTATTGCTTATCTACACCTTATTTTGGCTATATGATATTATGCACAAATTACCCGATTTTTGAATTCAGGCACTGGTTTTAACGTGACCTCCAATCTTGTATGGCAAGGCGTAAGTGCGGTTTGGGGTAAGCATCTGGTGCTGCAATCTGTGTTTCGTCACAGGTGACACGTTATGTCTGTCAACCCATGCCTTCATTGCTCTGTGCTCGTACGTAAAGCCATCGGCTGCTATATGTGGATCTTCCATTACTTCCTGCAAAGAAGTGGCAGAATAGTAGAGCAGGCAGCGGAATGAGAATCAGGGTTTCAGAAAAGAGCACTTAACAAAAGATCAGATAATCTCATCGACTTTGAATTCTCACCTGAAGGATTGGACAGAAGTACTGGCTAGGGGCCCTAAGCTTTCCCTGTACCTTGACATGCATCTCTGCAAATTCAAAAAGTTTCTTCAGAAATGGAAGAACTTCAGTCTCAAGATCTGGTCTATCTCTACATCTAAGCTTACAGCAATGAAGAGCCATCTTAGATAGCTCCTCTGCCTCAAACAATGGCCAGTCTACAACTGACTTATCAAGTACATCTGCGAGCAAGTTAGCGTTTATAACTGTTTTCAACATAATTTAATTCATGAAAAATAAACTTCAATCACAAATAAAAATATGAAGAAACAACAATTTTCATTGATAAATGACGTGGATACAAATCTGTTCTTCTCTTGATTCTTCGCTCTTGATTTTCTCCTTAATTCGAGGGCCGTCAGTAGCTTATTTCTCGAACATAGAAATATTTGGATTTGATATGAATTTTCTTCATAATTCGAGGGCCGTTAGTGGTGCATTTTTCGAACGTAGAAATTTTTGGATTTGATCTCCATTAAGGAAGGATTTGTGGATATTCTTAATGTATTTGATTATCAAGAAGAGAGATCAATTAAGAAGAGAGGATTTTGATAATTTTGTAATATTTCATGAGCTTATGAAATTATAATATTTGATTTCTTTATAAATATTTTATGAATTTGTGGATCTTGAAGATCTTGTAGATGTTGATCTTTTTTTTTAATATTTCATGAATTTATTGGGACTTTGGAGATGACTATTCAAGAGAATATTTGCCCCTTTATAGAGGCAGGTTTGGGTAGAGTAGCCTTCAAGTTAGATTTAGGGTAAAGTAGTCTCCAAAAATTCTAACAGAAATTAAATTTTTTATAGTCCATAAAATTTTGATATCTACAAATACTTTCTACTTCAAGGATTGTCGGAGTGTAGATTGGTGACGAGTCCTGAAGTACCCATTGAGTTTCTATCTTTATGAGGCTATAGATTTCAGATTTGATTTATGAGAGAAGAGATGAAGGGCAAGTTTGGTTAATTCATGAAAAAAAAAACTTCAACCATAAATAAAAATATGAAGAAACAACATTTTTTATTAATAGACAATGTGGGTAAAAATCTGTTCCTTCCTTGATTCTTCTCTCTTGATTTTCTCCATAATTCGAGGGTCGTTAGTGGCGTATTTCTCGAACGTAGGATGCTCTTTTTATGAATATCCCATGATTTTGTGGGATATTTGATTTTCTTCATAATTCGAGGGTCGTTAGTGGCATATTTCTTTTTATGAATATTCATCAATTTATGGGATATTCAAGATGCCTCCTTTGTCCTCTTTTTATTGGCATAATTCAAGGTTTAGGTTAGAGTAGCCTCCAAGAACTCTAACAGAATATGAATTCTTCTTGTAGAGTTCTACAAGATTTTGATGTCTACAAATATGAATATCCAATATGGATTAATAAATTTAGTGGGATTTTGGAGACGCCTATTCAAAGAATATTTGCCCCTTTATAGAGGAAGAATTTATGGTTTTGGTAAAGTAACTTCCAAGCTAGATTTAGGGTAAAGTAGTTTGCAAAAACTCTAATAGAAATTGAATTCTTTAGAATCTACAAAATTTTGATGTCTCACAGAGCGTGTCAATTAGTTTGCAACATAATTTAACATGGAAAATAAACTTCAACCATAAATAAAAATATGAAGAAACAATAATTTTTATTGATAAACGATGTGGGTACAAATTTGTTCCTTCCTTGATTTCTCTCTTGATTATCTCTTGATTTTCTCCATAATTCGAGGATCGTTAGTGACGTATTTCTCAAACGTAAAATGATTTCTTTATGAATATCCCATGATTTTGTGGGATATTTGATTTTCTTCATAATTCGAGCGTCGTTAGTGGCGTATTTCTCGAACGTAGGATGATCTCTTTATGAATATCCCATGATTTTGGGGATATTAGAGATTCTATCTATGTACGAATATGGGGTATTCAAGAAACTTTAAATGGATAGTTGTCCCTTTTTATATTTATCCCTTTTTATAGGCATAATTCAGGATTTAGGTTAGAATATGAGTCAATTCCTCATATTGTCACTCAACTTTGAAAAATATCCTACTAAAGTCACTTATCTTTTTATTGTTCCAATAATGTCATTCAACTTTGTAAATTTTACTTACTAACAATTGCTATAGTTAATTCCTCAAAATATCATTGAAGTTATATAAACATCCCACTAAAGTCAATTTTATTTCTTTTAGGACAATATTGTCACTGAACGATGCACTTCTTTCGATTATAAGGTAAAACTAAGAAATTGGTAAGGATATGTTTGGAGAACCACAAGGAAAGTGAAATTAGATGTAATTACATAGTCCAATTCTCAATTAGGAATAGAAAATTGATGCAATTACTTGATGTAATTACAAAGTTACATATTATTTCTTTTTTAATTTTAATTTCTTTTTATTTTAATTTAATTTTTTATTTCTATTATTTTAATTTTAATTTTTTCATTTTACATTATTTATCTTTCATCTCTTTTCTTCTCATTTTCCAACCTTTACTTCTTATGATTCAATATAATTACTCGTATTTTTTCTTCATTTAGCGCATTGTTGCATTTTTATTCTAGTGTTTGAATTAAAGTAGTATTTCATTATTGAATGAGATGACTTATGTGTTTTTCCTTTCTTTTGAATTAATTACTCGTTGAAATTTTATATAAGAGTATTGTGTCTTTTTCTTAAATTTTCAATTTGTGTTTTGTTTTATGTTTCAATTTATTTGTTTTAGTATTATAGACTTATTATTTTATATTGTATGTCACTTCAAATTGTCGAGTTAATTTTTTAAATTGCCATTGAACTTATGCAAACACCCTGCTAAAGTAACTTTTGTTAATTTCTTTTAGGAAAATATTGTCATTAAACTATATACATCTTTCCAAAATAAGGTGAAACTAAAAAATAGTTAAGGACATATTTGGAAAGCCATAGAAAAATTAAAATTATATGTGATTAGACAATTTATATTGACATGAAATATGAAATAGCATGTCTACAATACTAAAACAAATAAACCGAAACATAAATTCAAAATCCAAGAGAAACATAATACTATTGTATAAAATTCAGACGAGTAAATATAATTCAGAAGAACGAAAAACACACAAATCTATAACCTCATTCAATAATAATATACAACTCTAATTCAAACACTAGAATAAAAATTATAAAAATTCAATAATGCATTAAATAGAAGAAAAAAAAAAGAGTAATTATATTGAATCGTAAGAAGTAAAGTTGGAAAATGAGAAGAAAAGGGATGAAAGATGAATAATGTAAGATAAAAAAAAAGTAAAAAGAAAAAAGAAATTAAAATAATAGAAATAAAAAAGAAATCTAAAAGAAAAAGATAATAAATTTTATTTAAAAAAGGATATAAAATGTAACTTTGTAATTAATTGCAACTAGTTCTCTATTCCTAATTGATACTATGTAATTACATCTAATTAGTGGGATGTTTACACAAGCTCAATGACATTTTAAGAAATTAACTCGTTAGAATAGCCTCCAAAAACTTGAATTTGAATTTTCTGATAGACTTCTACAAAATTTCGATGTCTTTTTCAAATTTCAAGACGAGGCCATTAGGATGACAACTAGCCAATAGTTGGAGTGTTATTATTCCAAAAGCATACAGATCGGACTTAGGTCTCAGAGTTCCAGTTCTTAGATACTTTGGATCCATGTAAGCAAAGGTGCCAGCAAGAATGGAGTTCCTATACTCTGTAATACTTTCTGGGACAATGTCTGACATAATTTTCGCTAAACCCACGTCTCCAATTTTACTCACGTAATTTTTGTCCAACAATATGTTTCCTGGCTTTAGATCTCGATGAACGATGGGCTCAGGCTTTGAGTTGTGCAAGAATGCAAGAGCCCATGCCACTTCAAAAAGTATCCGGAATCGAACAAACCAGGGGAGAGGTCTGTTTTTCCCTTGGAAAATGTGATCTTCCAGGCTTCCATTTTCCATATAGACATAAACAAGGTAGCCATTTCCCGGAGAGGCTCCGAGAAGTAAAACAATGTGTGGGTGAAGCAACTGGCTTAGAACCTCAACCTACAAATCATTGACTATGAAATTAATTAAAAGTCGAAGTTTAGCCAGAATGACATTGCCTCAGTTACCTGAAGTGAAAAAATTACTGGCATGACATAGGCATCATGTCAGGTACTAAACAAGCCACATTGGTATACAAAATCAGAGAGTATTGATTGTAGCTCTTTAAAAGAAAAGGAGAGTGATGAAAGTTACCGGTTTCAAAAAAGAGAACGAGAGAGATGAGAGGAACCTATTAATGATATGAAGTCGGAGGTACTACTTTTGTGGATAATAATGCTACAGAAGGTTCTCACAAAAAAATGCACATGACCTTTGGATGGCAAGCAGCCATGGTCAAGAATGCATAAATATTGAATAAGAAACAACAACAAACCCAGTGTATTCTCACCTAGTGGGGTCTGGGGGGTAAGATGTACGCAGTCCATACCTCTACCTCTAAAGAAGTTGAAAGGTTGTTTCCGATAGACCCCCGGCTCAAGTCACGAGATACCACACAAACTCATAGTAAAGCACAAAACTAGATTACATAACATATATACGGCACCCATAAGTATTAGAAAACAGAGGAAAGCACACAGATTCGTAATAAAACATGGAACACGGAATCATAACAAGAATAAAACCTCCACCACGTAATTCCCTACCCTAGCAACCCAAACCGGCCCTAGTCTTCTGCCCTAATTCGCGTCCTCCAGACCTTCCTATCTAGGGTCATGTCCTCGGTGAGCTGTAACTGCTCCATGTCCCGCCTAATCACCTCACCCCAGTACTTCTTCGGCCTACCCCTACCCCGCCTAAAATCATCCAACGCTAGCCTCTCACACCTACGAATCGGGGCATCCATGCCCCTCCTCTTCACGTATCCGAACCATCTCAATCGGGCTTCCCGCATCTTGCACTCCACCGGAGTCACACCAACCTTCTCCCGGATAGTCTCATTCCGCACTCTATCCCCGCTAGTCAGCCCACACATCCAGCGCAACATCCGCATTTCTGCCACCTTCATTTTTTGGATGTGGGAGTTCTTAACTGGCCAACACTCAGCTCCATACAACATGGCCGGACGGACTACCACCCTGTAGAATTTGCCTTTCAGCTTGGGCGGCACCTTCTTATCACACAACACCCCCGACGCGAGCTTCCACTTCATCCATCCCACCCCAATACGGTGCGAGACATCCTCGTCAATCTCACCGTTACTCTGGATCACGGACCCGAGATACTTGAAACTATCCCTCTTACATACCTTCTGTGATTCCAGCTTCACTACTACCTCATTCTCCCACCTCACGTCATTAAACTTGCATTCCACATACTCTGTCTTGCTTCTGCTCACCCTGAACCCTTTAGACTCAAGAGTTTGCCTCCGCACCTCTAATTTGTCATTCACACCCCCTCGAGTTTTATCTATCAGAACTACATCGTCTGCAAAAAGCATACACCAAGGCACCTCCCCTTGAATACGCTGCGTCAACACATCCATCACCAACGCAAACAAAAAAGGGACTAAGAGTAGATCCCTGATGCAATCCTGTCAAGACAGTGAAATGCTCTGAGTCCCCTCCCGCCGTCCTCACCTGGGTTTTTGCTCCATCATACATGTCCTTAATTGCTCTGATATATGCCAGCGGTACTCCACTCACCTCCAAGCATCTCCAAAGCACCTCCCTGGGGACTTTGTCGTAAGCCTTCTCCAGGTCGATAAACACCATGTGCAGGTCCTTCTTCCTTTCCCTATACTGTTCCACCAACCTCCGCACCAGGTAAATTGCCTCCGTCGTCGAGCGGCCAGGCATAAATCCAAACTGGTTTTCCGAAATAGACACTATCCGTCTCAGCCTCACCTCGACTACTCTCTCCCAAATCTTCATAGAGTGACTCAATAACTTAATCCCCCTATAGCTATTGCAACTCTGGATGTCACCCTTATTCTTATAGAGAGGGATCATGGTACTCCACCTCCAAGCCTCGGGCATCTTTACCGTCTTGAAGATTTCATTAAACAATCCAGTCAACCACCTTACACCAGCCTCTCCAACGAACTTCCAAAACTCCACCGGTATCTCGTCCGGCCCCGTCGCCCTACCCCTTCGAGGAGAACCTCTCTGAGAAATTCCTCTTTCTTTTGTGATGCGTCTGAAACTTTGATGGCAACAGGGGTATGATCAAGGCTCCCTTTGTAAACTTTCCCATAGCCTCCTTCACTAATAATATCTGACTCGGAAAAAATATCAGTAGCCACTTAAATCTCTTCTGTAGTAAGTGTCCTATACCTGCCATCACATGATAGTACTGCATTGAAAATGATATGGGCACGACCACGAAGATGGATGAGTGCGAGTGTATTGAACCGAAACTTGGAGTGTGCAAGTGGAGTGCAAAGGAGGACCTCAAAGCACTCCAAAACCGTCCATCAAATACACTCCAAGGGCACCTAGATACTCACTCTTCATCAAAGGATATTTTGGACATTTCACACTTTATTTTGTAATACACTATACATAGAACATGTTAGGATTTTATTCATTAGATTTTGATGATATTAAAAATTGTATAATACTTTCAAAAATTTCTCTCCGGTAAGAAAGATCCTTTGGCCGAAACTAGGTCAACCATGTGTGGATTCACTTGTGTTGACGTCCCTCTTGTGTCCACGTAAGAGTATTGGTGTTAGTATTACATATTTTAAGGGTTTTGGTGTTTGATACACACCTTAGTTCTTAGTCTTGTAATATTGTATGTCACACTATCTATCTTTCCATTCTTGTAATCGTGTAGTAGTTTGTTGTTGTTCTATTGAATCCGTGTGTTGTCATTGTTCTCTTATTGTTGTTGTAATCTTGTTAATCTCCTTGTTAGTTTGGGTTGTCCGCTGAAATAGGTGTTATTACACCTTGTTATCTTGTTGCTGTGTTATTGTTGAAGCAATTTTCGGCTTGGACCTTGTCTCGGTTTGGTCTTGGATTATGGACTGTTTTTGCTCCATTTTCGTGTGTTCAGTGGTGCGATCCGCATCAGAAAACTTTTTGTTTTTCTAAGGACTGTTGGAGAGCCTGCAACTCTGCTCTCTGCCTTTCACAAGCTTCTTTGGCGAGCAACTTTCTTGCTATCTCGACCTCCCTCTCAGTTTCTACATGTTTCTTCTTCACTTCAGCAGCTGTTTTCCTTAAGTCTTTCTCCTCTTTCTTTGGCTGCATTAACTCTTCTTGTTTCTTCACGGCATTCAGGAGAAAGTAATTGGACCTGAAAGACAGTCAGCGAGTCATGTTCTGATATGGTGATAGCAACAGTGGACAAGAATATGGTCAGGCGATAGGTATCTTGCCATAGTGCCTCACAATGTTCTACCGTCACTTCAAATGGTAACTCAAATTAGGATGCATGAACTTGATTCCGACAGACAGCATACAAACTTTGGTTGATTTCAGTATAAAATAGGAGCACTCAAGAATTACCCATGTTGAGGTAAAATAAAATAGGTCAAGATTTTACCTTGTTTTGGGCATGGATCAAATGTTCACACGTTTGGTTGTACAACGTTAAGGTGTATTGCAACCTGAATGTCTGACTGCTCAATGACATCAAAAAACTACCTAACATACTAATACGTTCCACAGCTACAAGTGTATTATACTCTAATATGACATTGGAATATGAAAGCACAATATTCAAGACAAAGCTTGCTAAAAAGAATTAAAGAAGAGATCAAACTCACATGTTCCGAGTAAGTGGAAGAATGGAAACTCTTCACTGCCTCCAGATCTGCTGCTGGTTCTTCTAGATTTTGAATGCATCTTTGCTGAGGACTGATATGATTAGAAGTGTTACCATGTAACAACGCTGGAATATCGAGATGAGTAAAGTCTGCAAGTGATGATGCTCTGCAGTGAAATTCCATCTAGGCACAAGATGCACTGGATTCTTGATAGTATGAAGTTCAGTCTCTGTTTCTGTGTTTCAGAATGGAAGCACTTGTTGGAAGTTAGAAACTACTACCCTAGGAAAGGCAGAAAGAAATGACCAAGGAGATCAAGGTAATGACTGAGCTTTCTATGTACCCGTAGATAACAAGGGATTCAAGGAATTTTTAACCAGTCCATTCGCTGACACCACATAAACATCAAAAGACTTGGGAGCATGCTTGAGAATTGCTGATGGGTACACCTCCATCCTTCAGTCTCCTGGTTAAATTGATTAAAAAAAATTAACAAGTAGCAGTTTAAAATGAAGAATCACCATCTTATCATGTAAAAGATAAAGTTGCAGCCCAAAGATCAAAATCGTCAGATTAACATAAAACCCACTATGGAGGTTATGCAAAACAATTAGATTAATCATGATCAACTACAGTTTGGGTAATGTAATCATCAGAAGGAAAGGACCTCAATATTACCAGTCAAAATTTTCATATTAAAAGATGACATAATTAGAAAATTGAATTGCTGAATTGTGTGACCATCTCTGATCAAAGTTTATTTTTTCCGAATAACAAGCACATGTTCTATTACTCTATGAACATTAAGATGGTGCTATGTGTTACAATTGTAGCCTCAAAGAAAACAAAGTTCCACTACTAATCAGTGAGAGGACTCAGAAAATCTCTGAGCCTAGCAACCGCATATACATTTTTCTTCAATAAGCCAAAAGTGAAATGCTATTGTACTTTAGTGTTAGTATATGTTTTCTTCCATGTGACCGAAACATCTTTGATTTCTTTATTTCCATATTACCCACCAAATACAAGCTGGAATGGTTCTTCATATCCACCAATTTTAATTGTTAGATAAGTGACACCTTTTTTTAGCTATATTGCAGTTTGTACTAGTTTCCATAGGCCAGAAATTTGAAAATTCTTTAATGAATGAGGCAATGAAATTCGAACATGTGATATCTCTGCCTGCCATACCATGGAAAAGAATATGAGCATGATAAAAACCTCATTGCAGTAATCTATTATCTTATTGAGCACCGTCATACAACCGATATAAGACATTATTACATATGTAACAAATGCAAATCATCTTGATCCTATGCCATACCTGCCAAAGTAACTGGGAGAGGAAGAGCCCAACACTAGACTATTAATCCCAGCCTGAGCTACATATTTTAGAAGCATTGTCACAATATTATCCCCTTCCAGCACCACAATTTCGACCTACATGATGTTCAGACATTAGCACAGATGACAATCATTCTGCCTTAAAAAACATCTAACAAACTAAAGGAAGAGAAAGCTTACACTTTTTCTTTTGCATACATTCTTAAATGGGATAAATGTTTCTTCACATTTAGCCCTCATATCCTCTATATACATTTCCACCACATTCTCATCAAGCTCGTTAACTGGAATATTCTCTCCTGCTATAAAATTCACCAGCCATAGATATTACAAACCCAGAAAACTGAAATGATAGCCACTTGCTGACAAATCAGCTATAATATTAATGTAACCTTATAAACAACAACAACATACCCAGTGTACGCATACAAAGTGGGGTCTGGAAAGCGGGAAGTGTACACTATTCATACCACTATTTCAGACGAAATAGAGAGGCTCTTATTAATATAACCTTTTAAATAGATCCAATAATCATACATCAGGATCGAACTAGGTAATCTATAAAATGGTGAGTGAAAACTGAGACAAATTCAGTCTCAATTAGCACACATGAAATACTTAATGAATATGATCCAATCAGTCAGCTCACATGAAAAGGCAAGTTACATAAAGGTAAGCGTTTTTTAATTCTTTCCTGACATACAACTATTGCCACACATTTTTTTAACGAAATTACCACCATTTCTATAATTGCAGATGCAATGGACAAAGAAACAGCTACCAAACCATAATGTGTGTACATTGGAAATTCAATAGTAGCTACATAAAGAGTAATGATACTCTCAATACCGTGAGGGCCTCCTGAAAATCCTGGGTTTGACCCAAGGGGAGAAAACATCAACCCATGCTAAAAGTCACTTTTAGGTTGGTTTAACTCTCCATGTGTTATCAGAGTCGATGGCTTGATGGATGAGTATGGAAATGACTTTGAGTAGCTCACAAATTTCAGCTCATGAATAGATAAAGAGCAATCCCATCGGAGTGATGGTGTAGGATGTGTTCATTGTTGAGGCCCATAGTTTGAAGATAGACATAGAATGCATTGGTGGCACATAGTGAATCTCTAAATAAGCTTGTCAGTCTCGGTGATGAGTCATATGTGATAGCATCCATGGCAGCTCAACGTCATTAAAGTTCAGAGAATATCAAAACATTTTAATGGGCCTCAAGATATTTTAATGGGCAATTAGCAATGAAAACAAGTCATGATGGAAGTGTAGGTCCAACATGATGTGGATCTTTGGAGGCCCAAATTGAAGAACAAAAGTAGTTGGAATTATAGCCCCAAATCTCTCCAAAGGAGGAGAAGTTCAACAATCCAAACAAGTGTTTCTAAAAGCTAAATTAATGCTCTATTGTCTGCATTTATAGTTTTATTAAAGAAAAAATACATCATTTCACCCATGAATTTATCGCCATAACTTATTTTAGCACTTTAATTTTACAGATATTTCTTTACCCCTTATTGTAGTTTAAAGTGAAATTAGTTGCTCCTTAATAAGTTACATGGCACAAAACTTCGTGCGTGCAAGAGGAAAAATAACACAAAAAATACTTTATAATGTCCATACGTCATTTTTTTAATTGGATGGTATATAGTTATAGTTAATTATACTATATTCTTAATATTTTATTTTTCACTTTAGGTCTACTTTTACCTTTTCTTTCTTTCTTCTTTCTTGTTCTTTTCTCTCCCTTCTCTTTCTTTGCTATCCATTTTTTCCGATCATAATCCTTGTTATCTTTACCGCGACGCTGATCATCTCCCTTTTTTAGTCTTTTCTCAACTGCATCCTCCTCCTTTTCTTTTATAAATAAATTTAATCAATGAATTTAATATTATACATAATAAAATAATGATCAAATTTATTTTTTTAGACAAATTAGATTTCAATTTGATTGACCAACAAAATTATTCGTTGGTGACTTTTTTCTTCAATAGAGTGGATTATGTATATATTTCCTATCTAAAACACTATTTAATCAGCTTCCTTAGATTTTACATCTTATTAATTGAAATTCAAGATTCAAAAGTAAACGAGAAACGATGGGTTGAATTGGAATTCTGAGTTCTGGATAAAGAGGCATCAGTGTCTAAAAGCTTGCAAATTTTTCTGGGTCGAGAAGAAAGTTTTATGTGTGGTGGACGAGCTTGGAGAGGTACATCAATGGTATTGGTAAAGGCGGGGTTTGATGTGACGGTGGTGTTAGGGCGGAGTTCAGATGCAGATTTTGATTCTTCGATCATGGATGAAGTAAAGGGAATGGAGGCCTACTATGAAATTTTACAGAGAGATCTGGAATTGTTTTTTACATGAATGGTCGTTAATGGAGATTTAAAGGCAACAAGAAAATGAATTTTTTTGAAAAAGATTGGAAAAAAGATGAAAAAATAAAAATAAAATCAATAGCATTAAATAAATAAATAAGAATAAAAATTAATTTTAAAATGGTGTTATACACGTGTCATGAACATGTATAACACTCATTTATAATGATGTGTCTTTGTTTTGGGAAGAGGTGTTATATTCACTTTAAACTATAATAGGAGGGTAAAGAAACATCCATGAAGTTAAAGTGCTAACTTAAGTTTTGGAGACAAGTTTAGGGGGAGAATTTATGTATTTACTCTTTATTAAATAAAGTGTTGTTAATCTTCTAGCTACCTAGGAAATTCAGCTTATTTAATTTGGATTGACCATCTTTAGGACTTTGTTTAAGGTGGTAGCATATTTACTCTTATACAAAAGAGTTCTTTCTTCTTCATAGAACTAAGTTTAATTGAACTAATATATTAGCAGCCTTGTGGCTTCGGAGAATTTTTGAGTTTCTCCTTAGGGTTATGCTCTTTATGTTCTTCTTTGAATGATAACTTGGTTTCTTCAAAAGTAAGATCCCTTGTTTGAGTTTCCTCCATCCTATTTTTATTGATTCATTGTTTCCTTACTTTTAAACAAGGTTTCAAGTTCAAATATTTGAGTTTGTTTTATTTTACCAAGAATTAATTCCTCCCTCATTTCCGATCTTTTTGTTTTAGAGTTTGCCGCTATCCATGTTGTTATCAATATGGTACTTAGTTCGAGGAGAAAATTATTGCATGCACGGATAAAGTTTCACATTAAAAGTTGATGAGAAATAAAAACAACATATTCTTTTCCTGATAACTGTGGTATCTGAGTCATTTGTACGCACCACAACTAATTCCCTGGATACCTTCCACCTCCACCAACAACAAGTATAAGGTAACTCTATCTATCAAGGCTAAAACATCTAGAAAAAAAAATCACCTAGTATTTTTATCTCTGCTGGAATTCGGATTTGAACATAAGACCTTATATGGTGCTCAATCCACCTAGGCCACACCCTTGAGCATTGAAATAGAAACAACATATAAGTCTAATGATACTTTTAATTGTACGAGGACTTTCAAAAAAGTAGTGACAGATAGTATCATGCAATGCTTAAGAGTCACATTGAGCCATTAAATTAGATATTCTATCCTTGATTGAGTAACTTTTAGCTCTCTAAATAGCAAAGAAAATGAAAATTCACAACATAAATAGTGTTAATGAATCCATTGCACATACATCCACTTTACTTCAAAACCCAATACTAACTCGTTTGGCCATGAGAATAATATTTTTTGTATATTGAAGTTAGAGTTAGAGTTGTGTTGTGTTTGACTAGAGCCGTCAATATAAGCCAGGCCTATTGGACTGGCCCAACCCAGCCTGTAATTTAACAAGGATGGACTACAGTTTTTACAGCTCATTTAAGAACAAGACTTTTTAGCCTGGCCTGAATAAACCCGTTGGCTCGTGGAGCTTGAGCAATATGGGTTAGTCTGGCCCATGGGCCAAATAAAAAATAATTAAAAAATAAAATAAAGTACTAAAAATAAGAAAAAGAGTCCAAACTCAAAGTCTATTTACACTGTCATATATATATATATATTTAAATATTAATTATGGTTATAAAAAATATAAATAATTAAACTATAAAATTCTAAACTTTTTAAGGAATCAAATATATTTGATGATGATGATGTGGTGGTGTTGAACATGCCATAAGTGTCATGATAGTTTTTTATGAGGAGTTCATTTTCACTTTTAATGAATTAAATATTGACTTTTTGTGTTTTATAGTGATCTTTGAAACAAAATTAGGTTAATATTGCTATTTAATTAGTTATATTATTACTCATTCATTGTTAAATTTGTTTATCAACATCTCTGTTTGGTTTGAATTTAGTGTCAAAAGTTATTTAATTTCGTAGATTATTAGGATTTTTATTTGTAAATTTGAGACTTGATTAACAAGTAGTAACTTCATGTATATTATATTGTAAATATTTATGTAATTAATATTTTAAAATTTAAATTAAGATTATAAAAATAATATTATTTTGATAAGTGGGCTGGCCCGTGGAAGCCCGCAGCTCACAAAGTGATGAGTTGGGCTTATTATTTTCTGGCCTGTCATCTTGATGGACCAGCCCTGGCCTAGCCCATCAAACTCCAAAGCCCGTGTGGGCTAGTCCAGATGGGTTGGGTCAACCTATATTGACAGGTCTATGTTTGACCATGAATATAAATTTAAATTATTTTGAAATTTTCATGAGACAAATAAAAATGAAAAAAAGTGAAAATAAGTTTTACTTGTTTTACTTTTTGAAAAATAATTTTACTAAAGTAAAATAATTCTTGTGATAAAATACTATTACATAAGTTTTACTTGTTTTACTTTTTAAAAAATAATTTCACTAAAGTAATATTTCTTTAAAAAAAAGTGAAAAGATTTTCATGGAAAAATGCCTACTAAAATAAAAATATCAAACTTCGTAATCAAATACATAAGAGAGGGGGGGAGGGGGGAGGGGGTATGAAGGAGAATATTATAGGGAGTTGTAATTGCAATGATGGTGGACATGACATGAATAAGTTAAACACGATGAGCTATGGGCAATAACTTCTCTAAAACCCACCGGAAGGCTCGTTGACTACCCCTCCCTTCGGTGATGGTGGACCATCCTCATCAACCTTAATACTTTAGAAAATGATCAACACACTATAAGCACATGCTTCTTAGTTAAATCCTTACATAACAATAAATAGTTCGACGACGAGCAGGAGTGGACCGAGTTAGTTAATTCATTGGCACCGGTTCCTGATATGTCAAAGTGGGCATAAAACGCCCGCCCTAACTTTTTACATTTTTTTGAAACAAATATTTTATATTTTATTTTAGTCATAACTTCTATTGATTAGCACTAATTCCTTTTATTAGTTTGTTCCTCACATTAGTGTACCTTTAATTTGATGATCTTTTATTGTTTGAGTAAATATTTATAATGTCCTTTTAGGTTATTTTCTCATTTTTTGTGTGTTTCTGGCGTTTGTAGTTTCCCTTAGTGACTATAGGTCGTTTATGACTTGCTGAAATTGTCGATTCGGTTATTAGACAGTTCGTTTGGAATTTTAAGCTCATTTTCTTATTTTGAAGCTTTCACTATTGAGGAATTGATCTCGGACCAAAACTCTTAGAAACAACCTCAGATGAAAACTTCAACAACGCCATCAACTTCGAAGCTTTGATTATAGGCTAAGGGGCCCCTTGGTTCTGGTCTCGGGACTTTTCAACTCATTTAGCATTATTGGGTGTAATTTGATTAAAATGAAACTATGCATGGGATCTATATTTAATCGAAACGATATCAAAAGAAAGTTTTGATGATTCCTTTGAGTTTGCAATATTGAATTTGATAAGGAAGCATAGTTCATTTGCGTGCATGGGTTTTGAATAAATCCCAAGAAACCACTCAGAGTCCGTTAGGACTTACCATTTGACTAGTTTTCCAGCATATAGTGCAACCATTTTTTACTTTTGGCATTCGCGAGGCTAGGTCCATGTTTTCAAAAGGCCAAGTTTTTGACCTTCATGATTACAATCCTCACCTCTCCCATTTGCGATGTGGGTTAGCCCCGACCTGGTCCAATTTCTTCTTCATGATAATGGCTAGTTGCCCACATTTGTGATAGTCTACTTTCTTTCCCTACGCGTTCATGATCCTTTGTCCACTTTTGCAAAGAACAATTTTCTAGGTCATTGCGATCAAGATCCTTGGCCACCGCAATCACGAAAACCAGATGGAAAGCAATATATAATTTCTCCTTCCACGATTTCCACCACTTTCTAACCCCTTTTCCTCTATTGTTAAACTCTAGAGCTTGGGAAAGAGCGAAAAATCATCCATTGAGGCTAAGGTAAGCTAAATTAACACCTCTTGATCATTTTGCATTATTTTTCCCATCAAATTTCGTTCTTTTCTTGATAAATTATTAGAAATTAGTTTTGAAATCCCTCAACTTTAGGGGTTGATTTGAGCTCTGATTTGTGCCCCATTGGTGCTCAACTTTTGGGTATACATTCATTGTCATACGAGGGACATCGTGATGATTCAATTTTAGAATTTTATTAACAGGCTCCACAGACCTATTTTTAACTCAATTTTAGGTCTAAAGTTTTATATTGCAATATGGGTATCGTTTTACTCGTATTACCGTCTAGATGATGATTTTGATAGTGTGATGACATTTTGGGATCATGGAGCAAAGACTAACTGTTTGTAGATGATTCAAGATTTGTGGTTCGATATTGAGGTAGACTTCAACCTACTTTTCTCTACAAGATTTTGAATTGTATGGATTACATGCTCGGTAGAGATTATAGTATAGGATTATGACTAATATATTATGACTTAACCTATTTAGAGAATTTGGAATGGAAATGTGACCCAAAACTTAACATAAAATACTTGATATAGCCTTAGAATCCTTTTATCCTTGTTTATAGACTTAGTTAGTCATAGATTTACATTCCGAATCCTCTAGTTTAGGACTTACCATACAACTTAGTCATTTGGGTGGTATTTTCCTGATTAGAGATTTATAGTGATTTTATTCCCTTGATGACCATAATTTCTCAAGTTATAAGGATTTATTATGTTTATTGTATGTTGTTGGGCCCAAGGCCATGATTACGATACCACTTGGATTCCAGGTGAGTATTCTATTCTTAAAGAGGACATAATTCTAATTTAGGACATTACGAATCCTCTAATGTTTGACTTACCATATGACTTAGTCATTTGGGAGGTATTTTCCTAATTGGAGCTTTATAGTGATTTTATTCCCTTGATGACCATAGTTTCTCTGGTTATGAGGATTTATTATGTTTATTGTATATTGTTGGGTTCAAGGCTGTGGTTACGATACCACTTGGATTCCAGGTGAGTATTCTATCCATAAAGTATCATTATTCTAGTTTATAGGTGCTTAGGCACATAGGGTTGTATTGTTTGGATACTGGTGATGGCATGCATACTTTTAGGCGCATCTATGCTCACTTAGTGGTATGATTCCAATCAAACCTTGATTTTACTACTGTCTTCTATAAATGAAATTATTCTCATTTATAACTTTTAAAATGGATTTTTTTACAACGAACATTGTACCACCTTATTTAATAAATTATGAGCTTTTAGAACTAAATATGCTATTTTGGAAATTAGACCAAGGTTGATTGTGATCCATTATTAATCTATTCTTTTACCACTATTATTTAATTCAATCGAAGAAGATTTCAATCCTTTCTAAGCTATTATGCTGATTTAATCCCAAACTTTATCTCGGATAATGAATTTATAGATTTACACTTTTTTGTCTCGATTCAAGTATGGACACATTATATTTATATCTCTCCAGTGCTGTAATGACCTAATTTTTAGTGATTTATGTGAATTATTCATTTATTGTAATTTGACCATTTTATCTATTTCTATAGTTGCATTGTGGTATTTCTAGGGTAAGGGGATGTCTGGCACAGTTCCCAATGTATTTTGGTGTAATTTGTGTGAGATTGTGGTTTTTGGTGGTTAAAAAGGCTTATTAGTTGATTTCGATCAATATTTATTGATCTGTGCATCAGATGGCAAAACGAACTGCGCCAGCAGATACAAAATATCAAATTTAGATTGGTAACATGGTTGGTATGGTTTTACGACTTTTATATCTCATTTTGACCCTTGGTTTGGAAGATTGTAAAATTAGATTTCGAAGGTCAACTTTATGAAAATAATAATTTTTCAAAAAATTTGATATTGCTATTAAGTTTAGAGTATCGGATTGATAGGTTAGAATAGTCTGTTTGCCTTCTTAAGATTCTAGATAGATCCCAAGAGGTCCGCAGGTACTTGGAGTTTTCCAGGTCTCCACAATTGGTGCATTAAAACTGGTGTGACCATTAAACTGACGTGACTGCTTTAGCAGTAACCTTGGCGCTTTAAATGATCGCTAAAGGACCCACTTAAGTGGACTGCCACCAGGCAAGGTACTGCTTTAACATTCACCTGGGCACTTTAGCGGTGATCCCTAAAGTGGCCCAGGGTCCGCTTTAGCGGTACCTGGTATATAAACACCCCATTTTGACCCTTTTCACTATTTTTGAGACTTGGAGTTTTGGATTTTGAGTTTTTGGGCGATTTATTCCATTTTTAAGCTTAGTTAAGATCTAAATCCCTGTTACAATTATATTTCTTTGATTAGTATTATTTAAATTTGTTAAAGCTTGAATTTGAAAATGAAATTTGTGGATTTTGGCCCACATGGATTAAAATTAGGAATTCTTTGATGTAAACACCAATTCCAACCCGTTTTCACTTTGATTTTCTTCTATAAGTTTCTTTAATCATGGGCAATATATTTTTGGACTAAAATTTTGATTCTGCCATTTTTTTTTGAAAAAATCATTTGGGGGTCCGTTTTGACCCTAATCTGGAAATAAGCAATATGAGTATCGTTGACTTTCTTTTAATGCATAGATTCTATATTTGTGTATTTTAGTTTGTTTTAGGTCTATTCATGAGGTGAAAGATCGATGTTTAATGCTTGTGAGTTCTTGTAGTAGGGACCAGGGACCAGGTAAATTGAGTTGCAAACCTGAAGAGAGTCATACCAACAGGGTAAAATATGTAAATGTAAAGGTACCAAATAAAATAAAGGTGCACAATGACAGGGGGAAGTTTCTGCTGCAAGAGACAACAAGGGACCAGGTCTCTGTATTCAATGATAGAGGAAGCATGATGATAGGGGAAACATTCATCTTTAAGTGGTAATCACTCTAATTAAATGTGATAAATATGCACCAATTCTCAAATTGTATGGTTTAGTTGATCATCATCAAAAAGGGAGAAAATTACTATATATAGTTTTGATGATAAGTAGCTAAGCTACGAGGGACCAGGTCCCTGGACGTGCAAAGTATAGTACAACTAGCACGCGCCTTCTGCACAATTTTGTCATCTTGTGTAACAAACTTGCAAGTGCTATTTTGTACTGGCTTAGTCAGCTGGTCTAATGATCTTTCAAGCCCTAATAATTACCTAGCTATAAAAGGAAAGAGATGCTTCTTCAATAATTGTTTTTCGTAAATCCAAAGAGAGAACGAAGGCAACAAAAACCCCATTTCAACACTGTTCATGTTCTTACCTTTATGAGTGCTTAAATTGTAAAAGTTCTTGAGTGAGTAATGTATTGTAACTAAACTACTCATCTTATAAGAGTAGTGTTTTCTTATTGAGAGTGCTGCTTAAGTAGAGTTGCCTAAGCTTGAGACTGCCTAGAGCTAATCAGTGTAGGGAGAGTCCTTGGTAGAGTTACCAAGACGAGCTGGTAGTAGAGTTACTACTAGCGCAAGGAGCCTAGAGTTAGGCTGAAATCTAGACTGCAATCAGTAGGTTGCTGATAGTTGATTTCATTAGTGCTTATGAGGGAAAGCCATGGTTTTTCCCATAATGGGTTTCCACGTAAAAATTCTTGTGTGTTTTACTCTTTCTGTACTGTCTTTAGTTTTCTTGCACTCTATTGCTTGATTGCTTATGATTGATTCTGAGGGACCTGGCCCCTTACTGTGCGGAGCAACCCTGAAGGGTTTAACAATCGGTATCAGAGCCTGGTCACTCTAAAAAGTTCACACTTAGATGGTATTATTTAGTATGGCTGCTACACCTAATCTAGAAGAAGGGAAATCTATAACTAGACTGCCAAGATTCAATGGGCAATATTATGGGTGGTGGAAAATTAGGATGTTTGTCTTTATTATGGCAAAAGATAGTGAACTAATGAACATAATCCTTGATGGTCCTCATGTTCCTGTAAAAAAAGTCAAAGAAGGAGTTTTTACAAAAATGATTGTCAAAAGCAGGAGGGAGTTCAATGATGAAGACAGAAAAAGAATTGAAAAAAACTACAAGGCAAAGAAACTGCTTGTTTGTGGCGTAGGACCAGATGAATACAATAGGATTTCAACTTGTGAAACACCTAAGGAAATCTAGGACTGCTTGAAGATAGCTCATGAAGGCACCACTGAAGTGAAAGATTCAAAAGTAGACATGCGGACTACTCAGTATGAAACTTTTACCATAAAAGAAGGAGAAACAATCCAAGAAATGCATACAAAGTTCAATTTTATCACATACTGAACATGCATATCTGATGAACAACTAAAACATGATTACATGACTGATTTATTGGAACTCATACTGAACATGCATATCTGATGCATGGTTTTATAGCTAAACTGATTCATGAATGTATGACTGGTATTTTTGATAAACTGAGTTTATCACAAGAAGAATGCATATCTGATGCATGAATACATGACTAATATGATGCATGAACATATGACTGAATATGCAATGGTATTTGATACCATGTTTATGATGGGAATCTGAGCGTGAAACTGGTTTGTAACTAAATTCTGAACATGAAATAGAATCAACTTAAGGAAAGCTATTACCTTGAGCTGATTCTAAGTTTGTAGAGAAGAGGTAAGGATACTTGGTCCGCATATCTTCTTCTTTTTCCCAAGTAGCTCCCTCAATAGATTAATTTCGCCAAAGAACTTTGACTAGAGGGACTTCTTTGTTACTCAGTCTGCGAGTCTGATAGTCAAGGATTTCAACTAAAATTTCTTTAAAAGAGGGGCTGTTCTGAATGTCTATACCCTCTATAGGGACTACAACTATTGGATCCTCTATGCACTTATTAAGTAAGGAGACATGAAATACTGGATGCACTGAAGCTAGATCTAAAGGCAACTCAAGCTCATAGGCTACTTTTCCAAAGCGACTGAGAATTTTGAAGGGACTGATATATCGGGGACTGAGCTTTCCCTTCTTGCCGAATCTCTTTACTCCCTTTATGGGAGATATTTTTAAGTACACATGATCAGTAATCTCAAAATCGAGATCCTTTTTACGCTTATCTGCATATGATTTTTGTCTACTCTGAGCTATCTTGAGCCGTTCTCTGATCAACTGAACTTTCTCTAAGGTGTCGACTACCAAGTCAGGCCCTATCACTGTGGCCTCACCTATTTCGAAACAACTGATTAGAGATCTACATCTTCTACCGTAGAGAGCTTTGAATGAAGACATATGAATACTAGAATGATAGCTGTTGTTGTATGCAAACTCAATCAAAGGCAAGTGGTCATCCCAACTACCTTTGAAATTAGCACATGCCCTTAGTATATCTTCCAAGGTCTGAATGGTCCTTTTTGCTTGACCTTTTGTCTGAGGATGAAAGGCTGTACTGAGATAAACTCGGGTACCAAGACCATTTTGGAATTTTTTCCAAAAGTGAGAGGTGAACTAGGTACCTCTATATGAGACAATGGATAATGGAACACCGTGTAATCTGACCAACTCCCTGATATAGAGTTTGGTATAATCCTCGACTGAATAAGAGGTATAGACTGGAAAAAAATAAAATAATTTGGTCATCCTGTCTACAATAATCCAAACTGAATCATGCTGATGATGAGTACGAGACAAACTCATCACAAAGTCCATGTTCACTTTTTCCCACTTCTAAGTTGGAATATTGAACTTCTGCATGGACCTACTAGGCTTCTGATGGTCAACCTTAACCTGCTGACATATAAAGCACTAGCCACAAACTCTGTAATATCTTTTTTCACCCCACTCTACTAATAGATCTCCCGCAAATTATGATACATCTTAGTGGCCCCTCGATGAATTGATTAACACGTACCATGCACTTCTATAAGAATTCACTACCTTAAGTCATCAATACCTGGCACACATAGATGACCCTGACAATGTAATACACTATCTCCCCCTTAGGAGAAAGCCTCAACCTTATGATCCTTGACTGATTCTTTCAAATTGACTAGACTGTGATCTCTATCTTGATTTTCCTTAACTTTGGAAATTAGAGATAATTCTGAACTATTTTGAATCCATATACTACCTTCTGCTGAATCAACAAAGCCGACACCTATTCATGCAAGCTGATGGACTTCCTGAGCTAGTTTCTTCTTACTGTCCTCAACATCAGTAACACCACCCATAGACAATCTACTGAGAGCGTCGGCCACTATATTAGCCTTGCCTGAATGGTAAAGGACACTCATGTCGTAGTCTTTCTAAAGCTCTAACCACCTTATTTGATGGAGGTTAAGATCTTTTTGAGAGAATACATACTAAAGGCTTTTGTGATCTGTGAACACATCTACATGCACCCCATACAAGTAATGCCTCCAAATCTTTAAGGCAAAAACTACTATTGCTAACTCAAGATCATGAGTCAGATAATTCCTCTCATGGGGTTTAAGTTGTCTGGAGGCGTAGGCTATGACCTTACCATGTTGCATGTGGACATAACCCAAACCCACTCTGGACGCATCAAAGTACACTACAAACCCATCTGAATCATCTGGAAGAGCCAAAACTGGAGTTAAGGTGAGTTGAGTCTTCAACTCCTAAAAAATCTTCTCGCAAGGATCTAACCACTAAAACTTGACCTTCTTCTTAGTCAATATAGAAATAGGGGATGTAATAGATGAAAATACCTCAACAAACCATTTGTAATAGCCAGCCAGACCCCTAAATATCCTGATATCTGATGGAGAGACAAGGTGAGGCTAGTTTCTTACTGTTTTGGTCTTTTGAGGATAAACCCTAATGCCATCACCAGAAATGATAATACCAAGGAATGCTACTGACCTTAGCCAAAATTCACGCTTGCTGAATTTGGCGAACAATTGATAATTTCTGAGAGTCTGTAATACGATTTTGAGATGGTCTGCATGATCATGCTTACTGCAGGAATAGACAAGAATGTCATCTATGAAAACTATGATGAACATGTCCAAGTACTACTTGAACACACGGTTCATCAAGTCTATGAAAGTGGCTAGGGCATTTGTAATACCAAAGGACATGACTAAAAATTTAAAGTGACCATACAAAATTCAAAAAGCTGTTTTTGGAATGTCACATTCTCTGACTCTGAGCTGATGATAGCCTGATCTAAGGTCTATCTTGTAGAAGTAACTAGTACCCTAAAGTTGGTCAAACAAGTCATCGATTTAGGGAAGTGGTACTTGTTCTTGATCATAACTTTGTTGAACTGATGGTAATCTATACAAATTCTAGAAGAACCGTCTTTCGTATGCATGAATAAGATTGGTGCACCCTACAGAGACACACTAGGTCTGATGAATCCCATGTCTAGGAGATCTTTTAAATATTCTTTCATTTCTCTGAGTTCTGTTGGTGCCATTCTTATGGTGGAATAGATATAGGTTGAGTAGCTGGAAGAAGGTCAATGCCAGAGTCTATTTCCCTTTTGGGAAGAATTCACGAAAGATCTTTCGAAAAGACATCTAAATATTTTCTCACTAATGGGACTAATTCAAGATTGGAAGTTTCAGAACTAGTGTCCATAACTCAAACAAGATGATAGAAACATCCCTTAGATATCATTTTCCTATCTCGTAGGTAAAAAACAAGCTGACCCCTGAATACTGAAGTACTACCCTTCCACTCTAGGAAGGGTTCATTTAGAAACTAAAATTGGACCACTCTATTTCTACAGTCGACTGTGGCATAGCAGGAATGAAGCCAATCTATGTCGAGAATGACATCAAAATCAGTCATATCTAATTTGACTAAGTCTCCTGAAGTAAATTTCTGAGATATCATAACCAAACAGTTCATGTATACCCGCTGGGCTATGATGGTTTTACCCACTAGGGTAGATACTAAGAAAGACTCTGCTAGAATTTCAGCACTAACTCCGAAATCAACAGTTATATAAAGAGTAATAAAAAAAAGAAGCTCCTGGATCTAACAAAGAATAAACATGTACATGAAATATCTGTAACATACCAGTGACCACATCAGGAGAATTTTTCTGATCTTATTGGGACTAAAGAGCGTAGAGTCTGTTTTGGCGCTACCCACTGGTTGCACTGGAAGTGGTACCCTGCTAATTTAGGCGATTAGACTGAGCTGAGGAACAATTCTGCTAACCCTGAATACCCAGTTGAGGACAATCTTTGACTCTGTGGACTAGCTTACCATATCCAAAACACACATCACTGCCAGCTCTGTAAATACCCTTGTGGTTCTTACCATAAGTCTGACCAAGAGGATTGGTTCGGGCACTGCTAACGCTGTCCTAAGATTTAGAGCCTGGAGCCCTATCTTGGTTACCATTCCTAAACTTTGGAACTGGAGCACTCGCTGAGGAAGGAGCTGGAATAGATGACTTTGGGCTAAACTGAGAACAGTTGCCACCTTCTGACTTAGGCTGACTAAAATTAAAGCTACATGTTCTAGCTCTCTTATTCTACTTTTCCCTCTTCTTAATATTTTGCTCCTCTATCTGTTGAGCGTGGATCATAAGCCTGGCAATGTCCATCTCACTAATCAACATGGCGGTCCTGCACTCCTTGACCACACTATCGTTCACCCCAGAAACAAAATTACTCATCTTAGCCCTGCTCTCTGCCACCCTATGAGGAGCATATCTAGCTAATTGAATAAACTTAAGAGAATACTGTTTCACCATTATGTTTCCCTACCCAAGGTTGATAAACTCTAACACCTTAGCTTCTCTCAGCTCTAGGGGAAAGAATCTATCTAAGAAGGCAGTGGCAAACTCCTTTCACTCAATAGGCCCTGCATCTATAGCCCTCTCTTCTTTCCACTACTTGAACCATGTATGAGCCATATCCTGCAACTGATATGCAGCTAGCACAATACTTTCACTAACAGTAACCCCATGATATCTGTAACCTTCTAGATTTGATCAAGGAATTACTGAGGGTCCTCATCTGATTTTACCCTAAAAATGATAGAGGATTCATCTGGGTGAAGTCCTGAATCCTAGATGCAGCAAGGTTGGCCACTGGGTTGGCCGGAACAATAGCTGGCCATTCATTCTGAGCAGTAACTGAATTAGCAAGAGTGGTGAATATAACTCTAAACTCAGCATTAAAAACATGTCTGTCCATGGGATCTGCTTGGATGGGCTGAGGGGCTGACTGATTTCCATTTCTTCTTTTGGGAGGCATGTTCTGTAAATAAAAAGAGAAAAATGGATTAGCCTGAGAGTTAAGTTTGAGTTCATGATCATTGGCACGACATGAATACGGAAAGAAGGGAAACTATTCCTAAGATATCTTATAGCCTACTGTACATAAATGTGGCATGCAATACACCCATGTACAAGAATCTACTAGATGTGGCTTTCAGACATCCTAGGACTCTATTGTACCTTAGGCTCTGATACCAAGTTTGTAACTCCCCAGATTCTAAACCCCGAATGCTACATAGTGCTCATAATCCTAAAGGACCACAAGCTACCCCATGATTGGTACCTGCTGCAATATCTGTATATTAAAACTGTAATCATATGCAGAATAATGGGCTGAACTGCCATAAGGTTCAAATAACTGAAATAATACTGAAGTATGTGGTATAAAAATACCAAAACAAGCTGAAATATAAATACTGAATATACTAAAGTCTAAATATCTAGTCTAAAAGCCTCTAAACTGTTTGAATAAGGAGTTGATGGGACATGTCCCTAACTAACTCCAACTGCTGAACTAAACTAAGTACTAAAATACTAAACTGATAAAGTATCCTTGCATGATGAGGACTTACTGCTGGTCTACTGCTGCTGACTGAAACCTGAAGCTGCCTATGCATGGTCGGGAACCTGAGCTCCAAACCTATGGTATAAAACACCATATCTCAAAATAAAAGTATGCATCAGTACATGTGAATGTACTGGTATACAAAGTAAGGTAAGGCTAAATGTATGGGGTTCATATGCATGAACTATAACTGTCTAATAACATGAATATGACTGCGTGAGAATACACGCCTGAATACACAATTGTAATTAAGAACGTGAGGATTTTGAATACTGAATATACTGATAACATGCATACTGATAAATAATATGCTATTTACTGAGTGACTGTATCTGACAGTCTTGATTCTAATAGAACTAGCTGAGTTCCGTACTAAGCTGAGTGACTGTATCTGATAGTCCTAAAATCTAAGAACTATATGAGTTTTATTCTAAAGATTGAAATTATGGGAGGTAGTCATCTAGCTGACATGCCCTGAATAAAGGAATATAGTTGAGTTGGGGTCCAATCTAAAACCCTAATTGGAAGGGTGTCAATACCGCGCCACTGGTAAGGACAAACTGTGAGTGATCCTCATCTGGCAGGTACTCTAAGGAGAATAGTGGGACCCTCATCTGAAAGGTTAGGCCACCTTATCAACCCTCATCAGATAGGTTTTTGATGTCTCAACCTACGTTGGCTACGTATTTCTGGAATGCAAGGACTGCTTCTAAGAATCACACCCTCTGCTGGTAGCTGAGTTCCCATCCTTGGGTTCACTCGGTGCTGAATCTTACTTTTAACTAAATAGATATTGAAATAATTATACTGAGCTAAACTAGACTGAGTTCACTAAATTCTGTTGACTGATGAAATACTATTGAGTCCTGTTAACTAACTGAATTTATTGAGAATACTGAGTAGGAATGGATTGGTACTGAATTTACTAAGTTTTCCTGAGTTATGTGACTGACTGAATTCTACTGATCATGGCTTGGCTGAGAGCATTTTGAAAATTGATACTGGCTCAAGGCACACAGCTAAATTATTGGGTACAAGTACCCCCAGGACTCGATAGCATGATACTGATAAGACATGACACTTCTTGAACTCATGACCATAGTCAACAATTCATAGTACAACTATTGGGGATTTTTATGAAGTATTTGCATGTCATAAGCTTACACATGAATAGGACTACATATAAACATGTCATAATTTCGTAAGTATAATTTAATGATCATTCGACAAAACCATTACAATGCATAACAATAACATGGAGGTCATTGTGAACATAAGGGTAAAGCATAGATTCATCAATTTGGTCACAATTTAGTCATAAAGCATAATTCTTATTCTTTTAGGCATTTTAGCAAACACCTTGCATGCATAACTTGAGGCTTAGGCATGAACATTAAAGTAATACATCATGGAAACATTTTTTTACTTTAAATACAAGAATTCCAACCATATGCTAACATAATTTCATTATATGTATTAAAGATTTCAACTTGGTAATCCTACAACAACATAAATATGGATATGATTGAATTCATAACATGGAATTCAAAATTTATATTCTGGAAAAGGTTTCTTGAGCTTTATTGGTGAAAGAAACCCATGAATCAACACTTTATATACCTTAGAACATAAATCCTTAAGGGTTCTTGAAGGAATCCTTGAGCTTTGTCCTAAAATTTTGAAACTAGGGCTTCTTTCTTTTGAGAGAGAATGATGAACTTTTGGGAAACTTGAGTGAATAATGAAATATTTAGGTTATTTAGGGATTAATTTTGTGTTTTAAGACTGAATAGGGTGGGAGAAATGACCCTTTTCCCCCTTAAACCCATAGTAAAATTTCTGCAAAATGGGATTGGCCTCGCGACACGACCCACAGAAACATGAACGGGCCCTCGTGATGCGATATCTAGAAATGGGATTGGAACTTGCAATGCAGGGCTATCATGAGACTTCACTATTTTATGCAACCAAAATTGCCCTTACGCTATCCAAAAAATCCCGAAACTCACTCGAGATGTACTATTGACTTGCCCCATCATGAATCAACTTGAAAATTGACAAATGAAGGTTGGGAAGGTCATGAAATAAATCCTCGAAGTTTAAAGTCTTAAAATGAGACTAAGTCCTTAACACTTGGCCAAAATTTTCGAAGTGTTGGATCTTTTATAGAGCTTTAAGGAGCTTAACTTGACTTAGACTTTTATGGGGTCTTACACCAACCCATAGAAGTACCATAAAGCCTCTAACCCAAAGAGTAATGAAATTTGGTTGGGACATGCCCCCAACCAAAGTCAAAACCAATATCCAAAATAAAACCAAAATGTATAGAAATATCCATAACATGAAATGGAGTCTTCCGAAAGGATGAAAGCTTACCACTTCAGTCCCAATGCCGATCCCGAGTCAATCACTATGTAGGAGGAGTAGAATGGTTGATTCCTACATAGTGTGGGTATACAACCATCAGTAGATGGGGTTAGCGAGTGACCGCTAGCATGATCTTAGGGTAAGGATAAAATAATACCATTTATAAAACCAAGTAAAATCATCTATATGCACACAACCACAACCATACATATATAAATGTAACCATGCCAGGAAAAAAGACTAGGTTTAGCATGCCTTTAAAACCTTTACTTGAGTTGTGTAGCTTTACTGTCCTAAACCACCCACGGGCTATATGGGTTCAGCTCCCCCTGATGAAAGAGCCCCAGTGCGTGTAGCCGCACAACCAGGGAAGTATTCCCTAGGATGAATAGTACATCCCCCTAATATAGTGTGACATCATGCATACGATCACCAAAACCAACCTAATATTGGGAAATATGTGTTTCCAGTTTTTGTCCCCCTGGGACCTCCACCTTCCTTGGATTTGCTACACATCCCGCCATTATTGCCTAATTAAAACCAATTTCCAAATAACCAAACAATTATCCATTTATTAAACAAGGCCATTGATATTGGTATCGTCATACCAATCCTTACTTGCAAGTATTATCCGTATCCAACCATCTATAGGTTTAAGGGGACTTTCAAGTGCCCTTTCATTTACCATATTAAACAACTTAGGGGATTTAATGTACCTTTTAAGCATAAACATTTATTCATTTACCTTTCTAAGAAATTTAAACCATGCATAATTCCTTTACCAAGTTTTAAAACATATAAAAGTTCTATTAAAAGTAGTCAATGCAATGAACATATCTTTACATGCATTTTGTCAAACACATTGGGGGCATAATATGTTCAAAACCAATTCCAATTACCATTAAACCTTTCCCATAAAATTCAATTATACAAAACCACCATTAATGTATATAAAAGAACAATTAAAACCATGAGAAACCATAACTAACCATTTAATATCAAAACCCCCAAATCATATTTGAAAATAAAAATAATATAAAAAATAAAATCATGAAAACATTTATAAAAATCATGACTTTATTTATAATTAAATACAATAGAAGATAACATGCCTTAAAAAAATAATGACTAAAAGAAATCACCAAGACAAGCCCCAAATTGATCCTTTAGTTGAAACCCTATATTTCCTTGCCTAAAAGCTCTTGAGAGAATTATGGAGTGTTTTAAAAAGTTTCTAAGAGTTAATAAATGGAATAATAGGGTAAATAACAACCCATGTAGGTTAGAAGTTGTGGGACCCTATTAGAATAAGTGGGGGAAATGTCTAGAATACCCCCACTTAAGTTGCACCAAAATCCCATCACAGGGATACGACTGGCCCACACGAGTCGAACACTCTGATATGATTGATATCCTCCACTCATATCCTAGCCTTAACCATTGGATCCTATATTTTCCAGCATATGATTCATCCAACCAAGTTGTATTGGTTGTATATGATCCGTACCCTTCATCCATACCCTGACAAATTTAAATGTAAGAAAGATTTAGACATTATCCACCATACGAGTTTTGGGTATGACTTATACCTCGGCTTATGGCTCATGGTGAATCACTCTTACTCAAATCCAACATAAGTAACCAAGTCTAAAATTAAGTAAAGGAACCAAATGATCTGTAACCACTAATATGACATATACCCCTAAGTCGTATGCATTCCAGTAACCAAAATCCATCCCACCAATTAACACTGGTTAGTATACGTCTAGAACATACCATCCGTACCCCAACATACGGCTCGTACTCATGAGTCGTATAGGGTCCAAAGACTAGAATTCTAGAAAATTTTCTAAGGTCGAAAAACTAAGGTGTTTCAGTGTCCCCCACTAGGAATATTCATCCCCGAATAACATACAAGGTAGGGGTAACCACAAGTAAGAATAATTTGCATTACCAAATATATTCCCAATTTATCTGAGGTGGTTTTATGCACTTTAGTATTGTTATCCTAGCTTATTTAGCTTTGTTTTGAGAGAAACTTGTGTGCTTAATGTGTTAATGGTAATATAATTGAGAATATAAGTGTTTAATTATGTCAATAAAATTTTCATGGTATCTTTCAAACAAGTTTGTATTCAAATTGATCATTTAGAGTCTATACAAGGAAACTAGTGCTGCTAGCTTGAGCTAGGTGTTGTTCTAGTTGATCTTGATGGATTCTAGTGAGTGTAGCAAGTTACTAATGTTATTATTGCATAATTATATGTTTAAAAACTTGTTTATAATGTGCAATGGTTAATTTAATCTAGGAGAGAGTCAAAAAAATAAGTTAAAGATCAATGTGGGCAAGCCTAGTCTTAGCTCGAGTTTCTAGTTCACTATTCTTGATATTATGTTGTTTTAAGATCAAATCTGTGGTGTTTGATGATGTAGGATGCTTGGGGAGTTGATTATTATTATATTTTAATGATATAAAATCTGTAAATCAAGTGGAAAAAATGCCACAAGGCTGAGAATGGATTGATGGAAACATAAGACATAACTTGTCGCAAAATGGATATGTTTGAAGTCACCAGCACTTATAGGACTGTAGAAAGGGTGGTATGGAGTGTGATATGCACAGTAATATTCATAAGGGTCCAAAATAAGTGTTCCCTTGATATGAGGTCACGTAGTGACCCCTACTCCTATGAAATGACCCTCGAGACGCGACCCATATTCTATACACATCCAAAAGCCTTGTCCTATAAATAGGACTCTTGTACTTGTTGTTATACACCTTGGACGTCTTGGGGGCTTGGAGAGGGGATGGAAAACACATCGATTATAGTTTTTCCATCTTTAATTTATCTTGTTTATGGATTTTAATATGTATTCATTCATTGTGTTTACGATTATGTCCATGAGTGGCTAAAGCCCCCTTTCCGAGGTTAAGGCCAAGAACATGTTTACTTTTACTTTGAATTGAGTTTTTTTGGATTTATTATCATATATGGTTATTTTTTATCCTTGTTTTAACTATTTTAAGGAGTATCCGACCTTAGAATACATATATTGTCGACCTTGTGATCTTGGGAGGGATAATAGGAAGATAGAATGTGGGGATAAATAGAGTAAGATTCTTATTCTTTTATAAAATAAGAAATTTAAATTAGCATCTAGGATAGGGACATACCTATAAGTATTACTTGGTTCACATATAGGATGATAACTTCATCATCTAATTAGATTATTACATCCCTGCTCAATGATGTTGTTGTAATGTCGAAGTTAGGTAGATGATTAGAGGTTGGGAGACAATGATCATGTGATAAACCCTATGAATAAATAATCAAGATAAGTAATCTAATGAATTAAATTCAGTAGCATAGGATGATTGTTCTTAGTGCGTTAACCCCTAGCTTTCATGCATTGATTGTCCAAAGTCTTTACTTTTCTGCATTATTTTAGTTTACTCTTAGTTTATAACCATTCAAAAACCTTTTGGTTACGTTGTATCAATTGAATCTCAATAGTTGAATTGGAACTTAATGGTGGTTTAACACAACTCTAAGGGATCGATATTCGGCTTTGTAAAAGGCCACTATATTACTTGGTGTGACCACGTACACTTGTGTGTGCGCTTAGGCGCAATAAGTTTTTGGCACCATTATCGAAGACTTATAAATATGCCACTATCTTGTTTTTAGTTTAGCTATATTGAGTTGTACATAGTTTAGTAATTTTTCTTTTTAGTTTTTTTTACTTTTTTTTTCTCCTCTCACACTTCTTAATATGTAATCCTGGTATAGATGGTTTTTGAGTGATGATGATTTTTGTTATTTTTGTGGGGGACCCCATCGAGAGGCTTTTTGTCTAGATTTTGATAGAAGCACGTGGACAGGACCTTCATAATATGAGGTGGATACTGTCCTATCTCTAGAATAGACCACAAGTTGGTGTATAGTTTGTGGTAACAGTGGTTATTTTACAGCTATGTGTGCTATCAATACTGATTCAAAAATATTTGTGGGCTATGTCAAAGGACATATTATGTGAACACCTATAATCAAACGTGGAAGACTCATCCACCAATTCAATATGGAACAACTAGCAACAACAATTTTAGCAGTAGCAGATTCAAGCAAATTGGGCCACAACTAAAACTAGCAACATGGAAGAGATGCTGAAACAAATTTTAGCGCCTTACGCATAGTTGGTGGTAGATATAAAGAACCAATAGCTGGATACAAAGTAGTTTGCAAATTTGGTGGGGCAGATGCAGCAGGCAAAAGATACCAGGACTAAAGGTGGTTTGCCAAGTGACACTGAACCTTCTAACCAAGTAGTGGCAATCACTTTGAGAAATGATAAAAAGTTGAATAAAGAACCTCTAAAGACAACTAAGGAGGTAGATACAAATTTGATTCCCACACTAGATTCAGACAAAGTTGCTGATAATTTAAGGAAGTCTGAGTACTCGAAAACTAAAATTGCAGAACAAGTTAAGGAGATACCACCACTACCATCTCTACAGAGGATAAGTAAAGAAAATAAGGACATTAGACAATTTGTGGAACAAACACAAGAATCACAGCCCAAAATAGTGGGACAGTGTTAAGATGAGGACCAAGAATCCTATATCTTGATTTTAAACCAGATAAGCAACATAAAGACATACCTCACTTCAAGGCCGAGTGGTTTACCATGCACCATCCATTACTTGGTTCCTTAATCTTTGTACCACCACCCTATGAATGAAGAAAAAAGATGGATGTGAAGTTAGGGTTGAAATTCATATCCTCAAGGTAGAGGAAAAAATTGATTGGGTCGTGCCGCGACACAAAATTAGGTGCTGCTTGGGAGGCAAACCAAGTTAAGGTATGTTTTATTTATAGTATTTTTAGTTTTGACTTTACTAGTTTTTTTATTGGGTCACAGGTTTATGGGAAGTGTGAGTACCGAAAGCCTGAGCTAAGGAGCATGGTGAAGACCAAGTGTGGGGTCCCAGACCCCCTTGATGTATAAAGATGCTACTAGCTAGGCCAATAGGCCTCAAAAGTATTTCTATCTCTACTTTAAGTATACTTTGGGGACAAAGTAGATTTTTAGGTGTGGGGTGGGGAAATTCCCATTTTTAGGGTAATTCAAATTTTTTTGTGGTGGGAATAGTTGGGATGTTCTTGGTGGTGCAATATTTGACTGCATGATACAAATGTGTTGGTTGTAAAGAGCATGTTGATTGTGTGAATTACTACTTTTGAGACTCCTAGGCTCATGATTATTATTCTTATACTTGTTGGTTTGATGTTGAATTCATGCTATTGTTTGGTTAAAAGTCTATGATGATCCTAATTGATTTGAGCATGTGCCATGTATGTGAGCTTGTTGTATATTTCTTGTTGCATGTGATACTAGAAATTGCCTGGTGTGTGTACAAAACAAAATAAAGAGTGTGGTTTTAGGAGATGATATAGGAATTTCCTTGATATCCAATTTTATACCTTCTTTTTACCTACCCTTGTGCATTATCCTAGTCAACCCCATTAAGCCTTTAGCATTTTCTTTGGCAGCTTCATCTATAGCCTAATCCCTTATTTGATTGACCTTAATTTGATCTAAATGTCCTAATCACTTTAGTGAAAACTTCATTAAGTTAAGGAGTTGGAAATTTAAGTAGGAGAAAGGTGAAATTGAAGCCCCAAAGTGATAGTTATTGGTGTGTACAATTGTTATGTGTTGAGGTTAGGAGTTGAGTAATGAAAAGAATAAAAATTTGTTCAAATTGAATAAGTTGTGAATAAAGATGCTCCCACCATAGTGTATATGAATGAGCTTAATGAGATAGGAAAAAACAAAGGATAGGGGTTAAAAAAAAGGGTGTAATTTGGTTGTTGTTGGAGTCGAAACAATAAGTTAAAGATCAACGTGGACAAGCCTAGTCTTAGCTCGAGTTTCTAGTTCACCGTTCTTGATATTGTGTTGTTTTGAGCTATAATCCGTGGTGTTTGATGATTTAGGATTCTTGAGGAGTTTATTATGATGATATATGAATGATATAATTTATTTAAATCAAGTTGAAACAACACCACAAGGCTGCAAATGGATCGACGGAAACACAAGACATAACTTGACATAAAACAAACATGTTTGATGTCACCAGAGCGTGTACAACCTTAGAAAGGGTGGTGGGTCACGTGATATGCATAGTAAGATTCCTAAGGGTACCCAAAAAGTGTGACCTCTATATTAGCATTCTTCGCAACTCCTACTCCCTTGAAATGTCCCTCACAACGTGACCCATATTCCACACACGACCAAAAGCCTTGTCCTACAAATAGGACTCTTGTACTTGTTGTTATACACCTTGGAATTCTTGGAGCCTTGGATAGGGTCTAGAAAAAACTTAAATTAGGGTTTTATATCTTTACTTCACCTTTTTTATGGATTTTAGTATGTATTCATTCATTGTGTTTATGATTATGTCCATGAGTGGCTAAAGCCCCTTTTCTGGATTGCTTAAAATGAGTTTGTTTAGATTGCTTATCATATTTGGTTGTTTGTTTAATCTTGTTTTAACTATTTTAAGGAGTATCTAACCTTATAATACATATATTATTGACTTTGTGATCTCAAGAGGGGTAATAGGAAGATAGAATGTGGGGATAAATAGAGAAAGGTTCGTATTCTTTTATAAAATTAGGAATTTGAATTAACATCTAGGATAGGGATATACCTAGAAGCCTTGCTTGGTTCATATGTAGGATGATAGCTTTATGCATCTAATTGTATTATTACAAACCCACTCAACAAGTCGGGAGACCATGATCATGCAATAAACCCTATGAATCAATAACCAAGATAAGTAATCTAACGAATGAAGTTCAATAGTGTAGTATGATTGTTCGTAGTGCTTTAACCCCAAGCTTTCATCCATTGATTGTCCAAAGTCTTTAATTTTCCTCATTATTTTAATTTACTGTTAGTTTATAAACATTCAAAACTCTTTTGGTTACGTTGTATAAATTTAATCTCAATAGTTGAATTGGAATTTGATAGTTATTTAACACAAGTCTCTAAGGGATCGATATTTGGCTTTGTAAAAGGTCACTGTATTACTTGGTGAGACCACAGATACTTGCGTGTGCGCTTGTGCGCAACACCAATCTTTAACAAAGTTTGAAAACAAAGAGGCAAAGATATTAATCTTTCCTTTAATAAACTCTGAAAGTAAAGATGTGTTGAAGACACATACCTTCCGCACGAATCCCAAGAGCAGAAAACAAATGCTGATATTTGGACTTCAAGTCCTCTTCCACTTCCTATGTATCTTTTTCCACCTTATGGTTTTGCCAAAGAACCTTAACCAAAACCACATCCTTGGTCTGGAACCGATGAACCTACCTATCCAAGATTTCAACCAAAACTTCTTCATAAGACAAAGAATCAGTGATACCCAATCCTTCCAAAGGAACAACCGAAGAAGGATCACCAATATAGTTCCTCAACATGGAAACATGAAAGACCGGATGAACCAAGATCAAGTTAGAAGGAAACTTCAACTCATAAGCAACATTACCAATTCTCTACAAAATCTCATAAGAACCTACATACCGAGGACCAAGCTTCCTCTTCTTTCCAAACTGCACTACTCCCTTCTTGGGAGATACCTTAAGGAAAGCCTTACACCCAAACTCAAATTTCAAGTCTCAATACCAAACATCCGCATAGGAATTTTGGCGACTTTGGGCAGCTGTAAGCCTATCCCAAATCACCTTCAACTTCTCCATAGCCTGGTAAACTAAATTGATACCAAACATGTCCACCTCATAAAGCTCAAACCAACCAATAGGAGGTCTACACGTCCTACCATACAATGCCTCAAAAGGGACCATACCAATACTAGAATGGTAGCTATTGCTGTAAGAAAACTCTACCAATGGTAGAAGATCAACCCATTTTCCACCATAATCCATCACACAGGCCTGAAGCATATCCTCCAACGTCAGAATAGTTGTCTTTTCTTGCCTATCCATTTCTAGATGGAAAGCACTACTCAGACTCACTTTGGTCCCCAACTCTCTCTGAAAAAACTGCCAAAAGTGAGATGTAAATTGCATGCCATGATTAGAAATAATTGAAATAGGCACCCCATGAAACTTCACAATCTCCTAAAGATATAACTTCACATAATCCTCCATCGAGAAGGTAGTCTACACTGGCAAAAGTACGCAGACTTAGTCATCCTATCCACGATGATCCAAATCGAATCGTATTGATTCCGAGACCAAGAAAGATTGGTAAAGAAGTCTGTATTGATCACTTCCTATTTTCATTGGGGCAAATCAATTTCTTGATACAACTCTCCTGGCCTCATGTGCTCAACCTTAACATGTTGACACACCATGCACTTGGCCACAAAATCAGCCACATCCCTGTTCATACCATTCCACCAATAGATCTCCTTGAGATCATGATACCACTTAGTCGAGCTGGGATAAACGACATAGCATGACTCATGGGCCTCAGCCAAAATACTTTGTCGCAACCCGACAACATCAGGAACCTATAACCTCTCTTAGTACCATAAAGTACCATCATCACTGATCTCAAACACCACTACCTTTTGTCCACCAACGCCACTCTTCATTTTCAACAAGATAGGATCTAGCACATACTTTGCTTCAATCTCTACACCAAGAGATGATTGAACCACTTATTGCACCATCACACCACGATCCTTGAAGTCCAAGAGGCGAACTCCAAGATTAGCCAAACAGTGAATATCCTTCACCAATTCCTTCTTTCATTCCTCCACATGAGCCAAACTCTCCATGGATAACATGCTAAGAGAATCAGCAACCACATTATTCTTACCTGGATGATAGTGAAGGACCATATCATAATCCTTGAGAAGCTTAATCCATCTCCCCTGCTTAAGATTAAGCTCTTTCTGGATAAACACATATTGTAGCCTCATATAATCAGAAAAGATATCCACGTGAACACCATACAAATAATGCGACAATATTTTCAAAGCAAACACAACTGCCAATATCTCCAAATCATGAGTAGGATTATTCCTCTCGTGTACCTTCAACTGCCTAGAAACATAGGCGATCACCTTCCCATGCTGCATCAACACACAACCAAGACCTACCCAAGATGCATCGCAATAAACTATGAACCCATCACTACCTTCCAACAAAGTCAGAATTAGAGCTGAAGTTAACTTATCCTTCAACTTCTTGAAAATCCCTTCACAAGCATCTAACCAAGAAAACATAACCTTCTTCTGAGTTAATTTAGTCAAAGGAGCAGGTACCGACAAAATTTTTTCCATAAATCGCCTATACTACCTAGCTAAACCCAAGAAGCTCCAAATGTCGGATGAAGTCGTAGGTCTAGGCCATCTCTTCACCGCAATAACCTTCTGCAGATCCATCTTGATCCCTTTACTAGAAATAATATGACACAAAAAATAACAACGTTCTATAAAAGCTCACACTTGGATAACTTGGCATACAACTGCTATTCCTTTAAAGTCTGCAACACCCCACGAAGGTGATTAGCATGATCCATCTCATTATTCGAATAAACAAGAATTTCATCAATAAACATAGTAACAAAGACATCTAAATATTGATGAAAAACTCTGTTTATCAGATCCATAAATGCTATCAGAGCATTAGTCAATCTAAATGACATTACCAAAAACTCAAAATACCTATGCCGAGTACGATAATCCATCTAAGGGATATCTACCTCCCTAATCTTTAGCTGATGGTACCTAGACCAAAGATCTAGCTTTGAAAAAAACGTGGCACTTTGCATATGGTCAAATAGATAATCTATCCATGGAAGAGGATACTTGTCAATGCCCATAGTCAATGAACATTCAAAGGGAACCATCCTTCTTGCACACAAATAACTTCGGTGCACCCCAAGGAGATACACCAGGATGTAGAAACCCCTTATCTAGAAGATCCTTAAGTTGCTCCTTGAATTCCCATAACTCAGCCAGAGCCATCTATACAGATGAATAGAAATTAGACTAGTGTTCGAAATTAGATCAATACCAAACTCTATTTCCCTATCTAGAGAAACACTAGGAAGATCATCCGAAAAGACCTCTGAAAACTCATTAACCACTGGAACTAAGTGAAAAGAAGGACCTTCTTAGTTAGAATCTTTAACGTGGACCAAGTGATAAAGACAATATTTGGAGATTAACCTTTGAGCTCCAATATAGGAAATAAACCTCCCCCCAGGAGCTAAAGAAATTCCCTCCCACTCTATAACTAGTTCACTAGGGAACCTAAAGATAACCCTATCGGTTCGACAATCCAAGGACGCGTAACAAAAGTAAAACCAATCTATACCCAAAATGATATCAAAATCGACCATATCCAACTCAAACGGATTCACACCCCCTATAAACTCTCTTAGAAATAATCAAGTCACCTACCGGGGTAGAAACAAAAAAAGGATCCAAAATAACTTCTGGATCAAAACCAAAAGATACAACCAATAAGGAGTCACATAGGAGAGAGTGGACCCCAAATCAAGCAAACAATATACGTCATGAGAGAAAAGCTATAACGTACCAATAACAATATCAGGCAATGCCTCAGATTCCTATCAAGATATCAAATCATAAACCTATTCCGAACAACACTAGAACCAAGAGTAGTAACCGAAGTAGATACGATATTGCCAGGTGTAGGAGCAGAAGATAAAGCCATAGAAATCTTATTTTCCCCTGTAGAAACCTTATTTACCGGCCAATACCTGAGATGATGGCCTGCCTGGATACACTTGAAGCATTTGTCCTTTTTTTCTTCATAATAACCCTGATGAGGAGGACCACAAAACCAACAAAGAGGGCATGAAGAAACTGATTGACCTCTACTTGCTTGAAATTGGGTACCCTGAACCCAAAAATTATCACCACCTTAATGACTCCTATCGCTTGACTGGTAAGGAGCACTAGTAGTAAAGTAGGAACCAAAACTCCCCCACTTTTTTTTGGCCATTTGCCACCATCTCGACCACCCTGACATTGAGCACCTCCCTGGTCAGAAAACCTATTTCTCTTACCCTGCCTATCCCTAAACTCTGCCTGCTTCCTCTTCTTATTCTCTACCTGCTATATGTGAATAGTCAACCTAGAGATGTCTGTATCTTTAATCAACAAGGCAGTATTACTCTCTAAAATTAGATCCGAATTCAACCCAAAAGCGAACTTCCTCATTCTTGCCCACATGTCAGCTACCAAATCAGGATCATACATTTAAAGTTTATGAAACTTCAAGGCATATTCCTTAACAGACATTATCCCCTGCTTGAGGTTCACAAACTCCTCCATATTTACTTTCCTTAACTTTGGGGGAAAGAAACAATCCAGAAAAGCACCATAAAAGGCATCCTATAAGGATGAATCCTCCATATCTCCTCTATCCCTCTTCCACTCTTCATACCAATGATATGCAACCTCTTTGAGCTGATAAGCTATAAAGTTTCCCCCCTCCACATTGGAAGCTTGCATCACTAAAAATATCTTCTCTATCTCATCCAAGAAGCCATGTGGATCCTCCTTCATCTTCACTTCAAAAAAGTAAGAGGACTCTTCTTCATAAATTGGCTAACCCTTGTGGCCTCAACAGATAAAGCACCAGACATACCCCACTCAGCCTGAGCAGCAACCAATTTAGCAATAGCATGAATAAACTAATGGAATTATGCATTAGTTACCTCACCTTGGGGAGGACTATTAGCAGCCAGTGAAACTCCAAAACTATCAGGGATAGGACTGTGAGATTAAACATGAAGCCCAGAAGTAGGATGCACCCCTTCAGCATTACCCCCCAGATGGGAAAGAAAAATTTTCTTGTGTTCCAGATCTACGAGGTATGACCTAAAAGATGAACAAACAAGGCTTAGAGAAGATTCCAGTATTGAGACTCCAAGTTTGAAAATATAATACCAAGAAATTGAAAAATTCCTAAATGCCTTGTAGCCTCTCCCTTATGATTATGGCCTGCTACATACCCTAAAAAAGACTCTACTCGACATGACTTTGTGGACTCCTAATTGACTATGAATCTAGGCTCTGATACCAACTTGATACGACCCGCAATAGGGCCTTTTCATAATCGGAGTCTCAATTCCAACCAAGATCGAAGACTACCCCCGTTACCCAACCCAACCTCCAGCAGCTACCCTTAGTTGCCTGAATTTCGAGGATGTAAAAAGATAGTGTAATAGCTCACATAAAAAAATTTGGGATAAGATCACAACTATGACCAACCCAAATAAGTCCAACCATCCCATACCAATAATCCAACCATACCAATCCATACGAAAATAAGGGCCATACACCTAGCCATAACCAAGGATGTTCCAAAACATAGTATAATTAATCCCAAAATAACATCTGATGAAATAGTGAGAAATTATGTCCGATGATGCTAGTCTACCTGCTTATTCCAATGCCAAGGCTGACACCAATACCGATCCCACCCATTCCAACCCATAGAAGTTCCACAAAACCTCTAACTAAAAGAGTAACAAAATCCGATTGGGACATGCCCCTAACCATAGCCAATAGTAATATCCAAAATAAAACTAAAATGTCTAGAAATATCTATAACATGAAATAGAGCCTTCCAAAAGGATGGAAGCTCACCACTTCAGTCCAAATATTGATCCCGAGTCAATCACTATTTAGGAGGAGTAGAACGACTATTTCCTGCATAGCGTGGTTATATAACCACCAGTAGACCTGGATAACGAGTGATTTCTAGCATAATCTCAGGGTAAGGATAAAATAATGCAATTTATAAAACAAAGTGAAACCATCCATATGCACACAACCATACATATATATGTAACCATTTTGGGAAAAGAGACTAGGTTTAGAATACTTTTAAAACCTTTACCTCGGTTGTGTAGCTTTGCTATCCTAAGTAACTCATGGGATATATAGGTTCAGCTCCCACTGCTGAAAGGGCCCCAGTGTGTGTACCCGCATGAACAGGGAAGTATCCCTTGGGATGAATGATATATCCCCCAAATATAGTGTGACATCATGCTCACGGTCACCAAGACCAACCTCATATCCACAAATATGAGATTCCAATTTTGGTCCCCCCCGGGACCTTTACCTTCCACAGCTTTGCTGCATATCCTACCATTATTGCCTAATTAAAACCAATTTCCAAATAACCAAACCATTATCCATTTATTAAACAAGGCCATTGATGTTGGTATCGTCATACCAATCTTTACTTACAGGTATCATCCATAGCTCACAATTTATAGGTTTAAGGGGACTTTCAAGTGCCCTTCCATTTGCCATATTAAACCACCTGGGGGATTCCATGTACCCCGAAAGAATAACCATTTATCCATTTACCTTTCCAAGCTATTTAAACCATGCATAATTCCTTGACCAAGTTTTAAAACATGTAAAAGTTCCATTAAAAGTAGTCAATGCAATGAACATATCTTTATAAGCATTTTGTCAAACACACTGGGGCATAATATGACCAAAACCAATTCCAATTAAGATTAAACCATTTCAATGCAATCTAATTATCCAAAAACACCAACTTTAGAGTTTTCTTCAAAGTTGAAAATTGCTCAATCAAACACTACAAAAGAGACATCCCGCTCATCAGTTAACACATTGATAATATTTATGTCTTAAATAGTCCTGACTTTGCTACCCTAACTCGCCTCACTGTGCAAACTAATGATACTTAGTTGTGGAACAAAAAGCTTGGGCATACTAGTATGAATATTATTGAGAAATTGTCCAGACTGGAGTTAGTGAAAGGTCTTCCAAAACCCAAGTTTGAAAATGATCACATATGTGATGCCTACCAACTAGTTAAACAGACCCATACATCGTTCAAAGTCAAAGACATTGTCTCTACTACCAAACCTCTTCAAACAATCCAAATGGATCTATTTGGCCCCACCAAGACCACATGCATTAATGGAAAGAGATATGTCTTTGTTATAGTTGATGATTATTCAAGCTTTACTTAGGTATTATTTCCTGCTTATAAAAATGAGGATTTCACAAACTTTGAGATTTTTTGTAAAAAGGTGTAGAGAGAGGCTGGAAACCTCATTACTTATGTTCACAGTGATCATGCAGGATAATTCCAAAATAAGGCATTTGAGGAGTATTGTGGTTAGAACGGATGACTCTCAGAACTTCTCCTCACCCCGATCTTCTCAGCAAAATAGTGTAGTAGAGCAAAAGAATTGGTTTTCTCAGGAAACTGCTAGGACTATGCTGCTAGAACATAATCTCCCAGATCATTTTTAGGTAGAATCAGTAAGCATAATATGCCACATCATCAATAGATGCCTGATCATACCTATTCAAAAGGAAATATCTTATGAACTCTGGAGAGAAAAGAAGCCCAACATAAGCTATTTCCATCCTTTTGGCTATAAATGTTTTATTCACAACAATGGTAAGAATAACTTGGGAAAATTTGATCCACGAAGTAATGAAGGTATTTTCCTTGGGTACTCTCCCACTAGTAGTGCTTATAGGACCTTTAATAAAAAAAACTTTATGTGTTGAGGAATCTACGCATATTATTTTTGATGAATCTAATCACCACCCTATGAGTTTAAGTATTGATGAAAAATAGGTGAGTAATCTATAGTCTTGAGAAAATAATAGCACAACCACTGAGCCATCATAACAAGAATAAAACACACCCTCTCTAAAGTCGACTCCTACAGAAGAAATAGTAAAACCAAGTGTTCCAAGAGAATGGGAACACGATGCTAGCCATCTAACCAAACTCATCATTGAAAATCCAGAGGATAGAGTAAAGATAAGAGAATCTTTGAGAAGACAAGTATCTATTGCCCTGATGTATCAAATTGAACCAAAGAAAACCGATGAGTCCCTTAAAGATTGTAATACCCCATACTTCTACATAGCTTGGATTTGTCTCTAGAACATTAAAGATCTTGCTTCATAAATGAATACCTTTTTATTACCTATGGCATTTTCAAGATTTTGAATTTTTATCATGTGGAAAATTGAATAAGCTTTCCATCAATACCAAATTAGCCCAAATCCGACACTCAGGCGAAGAGTTAGAGCCATTTTAGTAAGACAGTGTTCCACCTGGTACTTTAGCGCGTCATGGAGCCAGCCAAAATGGCTTTCATCAAAATCCAGTGATCCTTCATGATTATGGCACGTTGTGCCAAGGCTCAATTTCAAAATTTTCAAATTCCAGTGCACTAACGTGATTTCTACCGCGTCGCGGCAACGTGAAAAATTTGGATTTTTGTTCAGGTTTCGTTATTTAAATTTCAGGGACCATTTAGTAATTTCCCTAAAACCCCAATCAGTCTATACACAGGATTTAAAACCTTAATAGCCAAAATTGCTCATTTATTTTTTCTATTTATCAAGAACAAAAGCATTCTCTCTCAAAGATATAAAAAAAATCCTAGCCCCCAAGTTTCAAAAGCAATCTCAAGAATCCCTCCTAGAGTCTTCAAGAACTTCAAGAATCTAGATTTTCAGGTATATTAGATATTGATTCATGGGTCCCTTCCACCCATGAATTTCAAGAATTCTTTTCTAAATTCAAAGATTTTATTTTTATAAGTCTCATGATTTATGTGAATTGAAATTCATGTTCATGTTGTTGTTGGGGGTTGATTCACGTTTTAGATTATGAGTTTCAACAGTTGAACCTAGTATGTGATGAATTGCATAAAGTTCACAATAAACCCTTTAAGTTGCAAGTTTATTAATATAGCCATGATACTTCGATGTGGTAATTGTTGTATAACCAAAGCATTCTTCCCATATGTTTGATTAAATACCTATATGAATGAAGTAGCGCCATTATATGTAACACCCCAAAAATGGATCCTGAAGTGTCACATAGTGCTTAAGGATACAAGTAGCCCCAAGCTAACCCTTTGAACCATTTTCATACCATTCAATACTCATCGATAGGATTACTATAATCAAACATCAAGATATTCTCCATAATATCATAATTCAAGATGAAAGAGATGTGGAAAGTAACAAAATACGACCTCTCCACAATCCTAACTAATCTAACCATCTAGTCTGACAAGCCTCTACTAAACTGTATAACACTGAGCCATTGGGACAGACCCCAACTTACCCTAACATCAGGGAATAAAATGATAACTCAAAATAAAAGAGTGAAATCTGAAATAACTAGTCCTTAAACCATGAGGACTCACCACTGTAGAAAATGTAGACCAATGTGCTTGGAGAATCATGTTAAGCCTGGGAATGAGCACCTGGACCTACATTATAGGGAAAATGTAGCCCATTTACGAATACATAGGTCAGTACCATGGAATATGGAACGAGTATATGAGGGTGTTTGCAAGTTTTCATAAAATTCCTATATCACAAATATTCATAGGAAAATATGCATGCTGTAATAAGAGACTCACATAGCTCAAAATAAAATCATCATAATCACCATAGAGTAAAACACATCGGTGAACATATGTGAGTCATCATAGTAAATCCCAATCACTTTTAAGTCATCAAAATGAGTAGCTTTCATAACAATTCTCTTTAAGATATAGAAATATTCATCAAATTCTTCAAAAATGATAACTTTCTGAACTTACACTTTCAAACTATTACATTTTTATCCCAATTAGAAGAATACACACACACTGGGAGTTTCTTATAACCGACATAATTCATGTGAGCTACATGGATTCTAACATCTAACCCACATTGGAGAGAGCTGTCCTATCCTTCCCATCAGAGTAGGACCTTAATCTTTTGTTCACTACTGATCACTATATCAATTAGCCTTAGGCTCACATCCTATGGAGGCACGTAGTTCTAGGGGAGTACCAATCACAGCTATACCTCCCACTCGATGCTAAATACTACTCTCGGACTTAGCTCAGATCATTTCAAAAGAAAATCCACAACAACACAATTCAATAATTCATATCGGGAGCCATCATGCTACCCCTTTTTATAATAAATCAACATGTGGATTTCTTTTCTCATTCGAGTTCAAAAATAACTCTTTCAAGACCAAAAGGTCAAGTCATTCAAATATCAAGGCGTGTATAACACATTACTTCACCAAAGATCATAATCTCAAAGAGGGTTTAAATCCCATATATCAACACTTGAGCAAAACATTTCAAGATTTATACTTTGTATAGCAAACAAGTATAACTCATATGAAAATATGGAAATTCAACTTGAAACATGATATTAACATCAAAACTCAAGGAACTTATCTTTAAGACATTACAAAAATATCATAGTTTCTTGAACAAGAATATAGGATAATAGTTTCCATCTCAAATTCATAATTAAAGAAGTAAAATCATGTATCTTCATAAAATAATACAAATTTTTGGGCACAAGAACAAAAGGACGTTCTTGTTGAAAACCCAACATACCTTTATGGTAATGGATTCATTGAAAGATTGGACCCTCAATGTTGATTGTGCAACCCAAGTTGTTTTTCTCCTTTAGTGATCTTAGATGATGAACTTAGATTGATAATAGGGTTATGATGTGTTTAGATTCTATTAAATTTGTAAGGTTAAGTTTAAGGGTGTGTAAGGAGTGCCAAAAGACTTAATTTCCCTCAAAATAACTCAAAATGAAGTATTTTTACTACCTGAAACACCAAGTGTGCACCGCATTACTTATTGCATACATTTACGTATGTGCTGCATTGATTATCGCACATATTTAAGTATACGTCGCATTGCTTATCGCATACATTTAGGTATGCCCCGCATTGCTTATCGCACATCTATTCCAGTAGCCATGTGCGATTGGTTAGGCGACACACTCTACTTTGCAAAGCCATAACTCCTTGCTCTGGTGTTGGATTTTGATGAAATTGGTATCACTGGAAAGCTAATTCGATTCTATATAAGTTGGTGGGTAGAAATATACAGAAATACCATATATTTATCAAGTTATGCTCATTCAAAAATGACCCTTGCGAATTCAAACACTAAAAGTTGATGGATTTCGAAACTCTTAGCTTGTACTACCTTAGGTGACTCATATAACCACACTTAATACATCATAAGCTCTCTTATAACTAGGGTACTATTGGTAATTCATGTTCTCAAATATGGCTAACAGAACATGTATGAACAATGGTTTGCTTTCTAGCTTAGGAAAGTGCGGGGCATTACATTATAGCATGTAAACATATAGTCCCCATTTATGTACAAGATAATGCATGCTAAGTGTATGTTGAAAGGCTTTAGTGAATGAATTATGACACAATTGTATGCATTCCTATCCATGCATAAGTTTATGACTTTCAAGTGCTTGAAGAGATGCCTCATTGATTGTATTGTGAATGATAAAATATTGTCATGTTATTCAAGACTTGCCATGGTTTATTCTTGTTTATGCTATCGAGTCCTGGGGGTATTTAATACTCAACAATTTAGATGCTACCTAGAGCCAGTGTGAGTTTTCAAGATAATCTCAGTCGTTCTACAATCAATAGAACTCAGTCAGTTACAGAACTTAGGAAAATTCAGTAATCTTAGTATCGATTTAGTCTAGCTCAGTAAATTAATTTAGATCTTAGTAGTATTCAGTCATTTAACAGAATTCAGTAGTGTTCCATCAGCCAATAAAACTCAGCAATTTAGTTTTATTCATTTAAACTATACGATCAGTAACAACTCAGTCAAGCCTAGTATGAAGTAGGAAAGTTCAGTGTCATTCAGTTGGGAGTAGGACAACACCGAGCGAGCCTAGGGATATAGACTTACCCGTTAGATAGGACTGAGATCCCTAGAAGCAATCCCTAAGTTCCAGAACTACCTAGCCAGTGTAATTTATGAGATGTCACCCTCTAGATAGGACTGGTATACTCAGGGATCACCCGCTAATACAGGACTGATTTCAGGGTTCACCCGCTAGATTAGGACTGACTCCATAGCAGTTGTCTTTACCCGTGGCATGGTACTGACACCCTTCCAGCTGGGTTTATAGGTTGGACCTCACTAGTTTAGATTCGGCGCATGTCAGTTAGATGACAGTCTAAGCTTCTAAATCAATCTTAGTAAAAAACTTAGCTCAGTAGCACAGATTTAGGACTCTTAGATACAATCACTCAATAGTATTATCAATGGATTTAGAGATCACCCACTAGATAGGACTGGTCTCAGATTTATTCAAGTAATATTAGTATTAGTACTATTAGATTCAGAGATCACCTGCTAGATAGGACTGATCTCGGATTCAGTTAATCTTCTTCATCATTAGTTTATTCAGAGATCACCCGCTAGATAGGACTGATATCAACCTTAGTCAATCAGATATCGGTATTAGTAGACTCAGTTATCAGAAATCTAGTTATTAGATTTAAGTATTCACTGTTCCTATGATTTCAGTTATAGTTTGTGCATTCATGCATGTACCCTCATTCAGTATACTCAGATTATTTAGTCAGTATTTTTCATGAATATGAACCCCTGTATTTAGCGTTACCTTATATAGCATACCATTACATTATCATGTACTGACACATACTTTTTTGTGCTATGGCTTTTTATATCATAGATTCAGAAGTTCAAACTCTAGAGTACCCTTAGCGGTCCAGATTCAGCCAGTAGCAGTAGTTAGCAGTAAGTCCTCATCATTTGAGGATGTTCTATTATTTCATTATATTACTAGATTCAGTATTTTAGTAGATGGAGTTAGTTGGCGGATTGTCCTATTAACTCCACAGTTCAGACAATTTAGAGGCTTTTAGACTAGATGTTCAGACAGATGTACTAGTATTCCATTTTTTCGATTGTATTTCAGTTTTTGAACCTTATGGCATGTTTTTCACCAGTTGTCTACATTTTTACTGTGTATTATTTAGTTCTTTGTTACAAATATCAGTCAAAGGTTAGCTTGTGGTCCTTCAGAATTATGAGCACCATGTATTATCTGGGGTACGAGACTCGGGACATTACAAATATGAACCATGGTTCATAAATATTATGGAAGAATTGGACCATTTTGAACAAAATTAAGTTTGGACATTAGTTGAAATACAGAGAAACTACTCAGTGATTAGAACTAGATGGGTCTATAGGAAAAAATTAAATGAAGAAGGTAAGATTATTAGAAATAAAGCTAGACTTGTAGCTCAAGGCTATTCCCAACAAGAAGGTATTGATTATGATGAGTCTTTGCCCCTGTGGCGAGGTTAGAGTCAATTCAATGTTTATTATCTTTTGTTTCCTTCAAATGTTTTAAGCTATATCAAATGGATGTTAAAAGTGCCTTCTTAAATAGTTTTATTCATGAAGAAATTTTTGTTAAACAACCCCCTGGGTTTGAAAATCCGTCATGTCCAAACTATATTTTCAAATTATCAAAAGCACTCTACAACCTCAAACCAGCTCCAAAGGCTTGGTATGAGAGATTGAGTACTTTCTTACAAAATAACAATTTTCAAAGGGGTAAAATTGATAAAACTCTGTTCATACAGAATCTTGATTCAAATGTTCTCATCATGCAAATTTACATCGATGATATCATTTTTGGTAGTTCTAATATCTCTCTGTGTGAGAATTTTGCTAACTTGATGAAAGGTGAATTTGAAATGAGTCTTATGGGTGAACTCACATTCTTTATGGGATTACAAATCAAACAAACTCCCAAAGGCACTTTTATCAGTTAAGCCAAGTACATGAAGGAACTCATTAAAAAATTTGGTATGGAAAAAGGAAAGGCCTATGGAACTCCAATGAGCCCATCCACAAGCCTTGATTCAGACGCATTTGGTAAGAATATTTATGAGAAAATGTACAAGGGAATGATTGGATCACTACTATACCTGAATGCCAGTTGACCAGACATCAAGTTCAGCATATGTAAGTGTGATGGGTTCCAGTCTACTCCCAAAGAGTCTCATCTGACTACCGTCAAAAGGATCATCTGATACCTTATAGAAACACAAGATATTAGACTATGGTATCCTTGCTTTTCCTATTTCAACTTAATTGGATATTCAGATGCTGACTTTGTAGGTGATAAAGTGATAGAAAAAGAACTAGTAGAACCTATCAAAATCTTGGTGATGCCTTAATTTCCTGGCACAACAAGAAGCAAACTTCAGATAACTGAAGCCGAATACATAGCTGTTGGAAGTTGTGGGACTCAAATTTTATGGATTATGCATCAACTACTTGATTTTAATTTGTCTTTTGAATCTATTCCTATTATATGCATAATACCATCGCTATTAGTCTATCTAAATTTACTGTGCATCATTCTAGCGCAAAACACATTAATATCAAGCATTATTTTATTCATGATCATGTGGAAAATGGTGATTTTTCTTAACATTTGTTGATTCTGAAAATCAACTGGAAGATATTTTACTAAACCCCTATTAGAGATAGATTTTGTTATCTTAGAAAATGACTTGGTATTCTTAGTATCAATGACTTGTGGGATTTAATTTTGGACAATTTTTTTCTGTGAATGTCTTAATTTTTTTTTGATTTTCAAAAGGGAAGTCATCATTACCCTCACCGTTTTTCACACCATTATTACTACCTCTGCAACCCTTTACCTTTCCAATACTCCTTCGACTACTACCCTTTCGCCTCTATCAACCGCCCTTTCCCTTACCCCTCTTCAGCTTTCCCTTATCCATCTTTTCCAACAATCACAGACCTTCCCTATCTCTCCTCAAGTTATCCTAACCGACCTAACATTTTAATATCTTCCTTCTTTAATAAAAACTCCCCCTTCCCTCTCTCCCATCACAAAAACTTGATCAATGGTATCTTTGTCCAAATCTCTTCCTGAATCCCTCCCTGATAGCTCCATTTGTCTCTCTGAGTCCTCTGATGAGTCCTCAATGGACTCTTAGTCAACTCACATTAGGAGAAGTCATCCAAATTCTTGTCCAACCACCTTTATCAAAAACCTTATCCAAAACCTCCTCTTTCTCTTCCACTAGAGGATATGCACAAGTTCTAGACATGCTCTCACGAAAAAAAATTCCTTGTCTTTAAGAGTCGCTCCATTCTACTCGATCACATTGTCAATATCCATCTATTAAAAGAGTATTTCTATAATATCAATCCCTTTTTTAAGTTTCCAGATTTGTCCCTTGTCTTTCATCTCTGTGGAATTCTGGTCAATCATGATATAGTTCACTTATTTTATGAAAATCTTCACCTCTCCCATGATAGTGGTAAACTCGTGACTCTCGTGCTTGGCATGAGAATCACTGCAAATTATTTTTTGTTTGAGAATGACTTTGATACTAAGTTCTTTGGTCATATATTCTTTATTAATGGTAACTGGCCTGATGATTTTGAAGCCACCTATGAAGAGGCCAAGAATTTTTTGTCGGACACTGACTCTGCTTCAACCAGTTTTGGTCCCCTTTCCCTTTGTTTCAAGTTTTTTACTATGGCTTACATAATTTCTACTACTGTGATTCCCCAGAAAGGATCTCTAAGAAATATCACTGATCGAGACATTTTTGTACTGTATTGCTTGGTTAAGAAAATCAAAATCAATTGGGCAACCCAAATACGTAAGTACATGATTGAAAGTACAGCCGATGCTCATAATTTTGCCAGTTTACCATACGTCCTGCTCATTACTTGGATTTTTAAATATTAATCCATTGATCTATTTGCTAAAACCCTAATGGAAGTTACTACCACTTATGACTCCAAGATGTTTGCAAGCATGGGGTATGTCTTGGTTGAAGAGGAATGGTGCAAAAACAATTCTGCTCGGGCAAGGTCAAAAATTCCTATGGTAAGAAAATCCGTCTTTAACCCTATGATGCCTGTTTTGAAAGAACTGGAGGAGATTAAGGATCGACTCAGGGCCATCAATGAAAATGTTGCGTTGCTATAGGAGTCGACTTCTACACTTCTGGATCTCAGGAAAAGTACCAGCATAGACATAGGCAAGGTTCAGTTGGCTCTGGAAGGGTTCAAACAGGGGGCATAAAATTGTTCACTTGGATGTTCACCCGAATAGATTCCCTCAAGACCCAATTCCACTCCTCCAATGACGATCTTTCTATTTTTGTCCACATTCCTATTCCCCCTTCTTCAAAAATATTGAAAAATATTACGACACCTTCTGTATGAAAATCAATCAAAATGAAAATCAATAGAATAAAAATCTCAGTCCTAGAAATACAGCAAATCAAATAAAATGACAACGAAGTAATAGGAAGGAAAGATCAGAAACAATCTTGAAATAGCATCAATTACTATAAGAACAAAAGAAAGAAAAGATCATGGACATATCTATTATGGATGGGAGTAAAAGACGTATTTGGACATATCTGATATGGACATATCATATGGATACATTATTCAATAAAGAAATCTACTCAAATCCTTGATTGAGAAGAAATCTCTTGGGTTTCCTTATGAAGAGTAGCAGCTAAAAACTATAAAAGAGGAAAACTGAAGGTGGACATGAGTTATGCAACTTTAAAGAAGAATATCAAAGTGTCTCAATCTTAGTATCACAAGGCTTTATAACATTTACTTTACAATTATTATATAAAGAGTAGGATCAATTCAACTTTGTAACATCAACTGAAGCTGTGTCACAAGATCTGAAGAGCAAAATAAGTCTTCAAAACTTGTTTCTCATCATTGTACTCGAGCTCGACATTGAACGATCTAAGGAAACTTAGAAACCTAAGGGGACTAGAAGTAGGCACCAAATTGGTGTTCCGAACAAGGATAAATCTCGGTGTCTTTACATTCTATTTAATTATTTATTCACTTAATTTTTTTAAATCTAATATGTCTTGTGAAGTGTACTGATCTGCAGGCGAGTCGACTGTGAAGAGTTAGTAGTTGACTCAGAAAATTTTCTATTCAGCCCCTCTTGAATTTCAATGAGTGGAAAGCCTCAAGAGTAGCCCACATTTTCAAATCTATGACACACCGATGAATTATTTTATCTGCATACTCTCTAAACAAGTATGATTCATCCCAAAGGTATTTCTTTACATTAAACGATCACCTATTCCTTTGATAATGATTGAGATTATGAGGAATCAAGCCACTCATAATATAATTAGCATACTCCACATACCAAGGCTCCATGTTTCCATAAAGTGACGTGACTAGTTCATCTGGGAAGGTGGCTTCAATTTTGATCTCATTTAGCTTTTCATGATTGGTATCAAGGTTAGAGAGGTGGTCGGCTAATTGATTTTCACAACCCTTTTAGTCCATCACCTCAAAATCAAATACTTGTAGAATAAATGTCCACCTAATCAATTGATGTTTTTCCTCTTTCTTCACTATGAGATATCTAAGAGATACATGCTCCATGTGTACAAATACTTTCATACCCAACAAATAGGCCTAAATTTTTTTAAAAGCATATACCACCACAAGCAACTCTTGTTCCATAATCAAATAGTTAAGTTGGGCATCATTCAACAATTTGCTAGCATAGTAGATTGGGTGGAACAACTTTATTTTCTTTGGCCCAACACTACACCTAAGGCAACAACACTTGCATCACATATTACTTCAAAGGTATGGACCAATTTGGAGCTAATATGATAGGAGCCGTACAAGAAGCTCCTTGAGACAATTAAAAGCTCTTAAACAATCACCATCAAATTCAAGCTTCTCCTTCTTTTCAAGAAGTTTGCACTAAGGGTGAAAAATGTCTGAGAAATTCTTGATAAAATGCCTATATAAATTGATGCGGCCAAGAAAACTTCTAATACTTCCGACAGAATGGGTGGAGGTAATTTAATAATTACTTCTACCTTTGCTTGATTGACTTGGATGACTTCTGCTAAAATCTTATGGCCAAGCACGATTCCCTCTTTGACCATGAATGAAAATTTTTCCCTATTCAAAATAATTTTTGTCTCCATGCACCGCTCAAGGACCTTACTCAACCAGAAAAAAGTATCCATGAACACTTCTATGGTATTCTCTACCATGTCAGAGAATATAGACAACATAAAGGTAGGGTGCAATTCATAGCACAAAGTGCATGTGTTTTAAGGCAAAGGTCCCGCCTAGACATGTAAACATGGTCTTCTCTTGATCTTCAGTAGAAATACAAATTTGATTATAACCCAAATAACTATCAAGAAAATAATATCATCTGCGCTCATATAATTTATCCAACATTTAGTCCATGAAAAGCATAGGAAAATGATCTTTTTTCAATCCAAGAATGTAATTTTTAATAATCCATACATACCCTCCAACCCGTGGTTGGATGAATAGGCACAAGATCAATATTTTTATTTAGGACTACTATTATACCACTCTTCACGAGTATATTTTTGATTGGACTAACCCATGTACTATTTGAAATCGGGTGGACAACACCCACATCAAGCCATTTGATATTCTTCTTCTTGACTACCTCTTGCATTGGTGGGTTAAGCCTTTATTGGTGTTCTATACTAGGCATATGATCAACCTCCAATTTAATTATGTGGGAGAAAATTTTGGGAGCAATCTCGATGATATCTGTTATGGTCCACCCAATAGCCTAGACAAACCTTTTTATAATAAACTTCAAAGCCTCCACTTGCAAAGGCAACAAATTATCTACAACAATGATTGGCAAAGTATTAATCTCACCTAATAAAAAGTAATGAAGATGTTAAGGAAATAACTTAAGTTCTAGTTGAGGTGGTTTAATAATTAAAGGTTTGGCAGGTGGACTTTTGTAATGACCTAAGTTTTGGTCCCGAAAATTTTTTTGAGTTCTAAGCTTTCTACCATAGAAATGACTTATCTGATGAGTCGTAATATGTATTGATAGGTTAGGTGACCCTAGTCATAAGGTGTCCAGTGAATAATGCTTGAGTTGCTGTCTTGGGTATGACTTGGGGACTCGAGCTATAGGACTTATTAAGAGTCATTGGGTGAAAATAGTAGGATGTCCAGTGTTTACCCAATTGGGTTTGATATTGACTATTATTGGACTCTATGAGTCATAGAGTCTAATTACGAGTGGCATCAGATGTGTTGTAGGGTCAACAGTAGGTGAGATTCCAACAAACTATCTTGGTTACAACCTATAGTGATGAGACATAAGGAGTGGCTATGAGTCGCTGGTTGATCCGTAGTCAATGGGGAAACTTTTTAAGCCTTTAAGTTAAGGACATTTTGGATATTTCCCCTATTACCCAAATTAAAACCCATATCTTATAGCCTCTTTAGGGTGTCATTAGCACTCAAATACAAATCTAACTTCTCAAACACTCCAAAAGGCTCTCTAAATTTCCTCAAGCAGGTCAAGCTAGGGTTTCAACATGTTGGTCATTTAAGGGCTTAAGGGTCAATTTCTCTTTAAATTTTTTGGTGTTTAAGGCATGTTACTCTTCCATCATTGTTAATTTGTTAAAATAACATGTTTTAAAGTATTGTTCATGAGATATTCATATTGGTTTTATAACATGGGTTGAGGGTTTAGAATTCTTGTTGTTGAATATTTTTTTCACATGGTTTACATATGATTTTTCGTGCTTTAATGATGGTTTTGAAATTGTGGGTTGATCTTGGGCGTATTTGTATGTCTATGTACCAATATTTACCCATGATAGGCCTAGTTCTATCAGCTAAAATATGTATTTTTATTGTGTGTGGTGTGTATTTTCATGATTTGAGCTAATGAACATGATTAGTTTTATAGGATAGATTTTTCGATAAAGTTTGGCTCAAGTGGATGCGTGATATAAAGAAAGTGATGATCGATGATGGTAGATTGATTATATTGAGTATCATGAACACTAGAAGGAGTTGGAAAGGAATCTTGTATGGTTGGATCAGGTAGTGGAGCAATGAGCTGAAAGGAAAAAGTTCAGTTCCTTAAAAAATAATTGGAGACAATTTCCAATGGAGGCACGCGTAAGCCCACGATGTGGGATCCATTTTATGGGATCCATGCATTAGTGAGAATTGTGAATATGAATTCTAGAGGTTGTATGCAATTAGCCCGAGATGCATGCTCTAAAAAGTGCTCTTTTTCCTTAGGGAAATATTTGAAGGGTAATTCCAATGAGTGCATGCAATTAGCCCGCGATACGGGCTCTATTATGATATGGTATAGCGTGTGATGCACGCTCTATCTCATAGAAGTGATGCACGTGATTCATTTTGGTGTCCACCCCAAGCTTAAATTGTTCGAGTATAAAAGCCAAAATAGGAAACAAAATTAGGATACTTTTGAAAGCATAGCAGTGGTGGAAAAACAACAAAATCTCTCTTTTTGGGTTCATAGAATTTCTTTGAACTTCTTTCTTTCAATTTCAATTTTTGGTATGTTTAATTATTTGTTTATGATGTTGAATTCAAATATGAGTGGCTAAACACCCTTGTTCTGGGGTTGAGGCCAAGAATATAATTACTCTTTGATATTCTTTATCGTAGTTATTGTTGGATTATCATCTGCGTTGTTCTTAATTTCTTGTGCTTAATATTTTGATGAGTGGCCACCATTAGAATAAAACTATATTTCTATGTGAATATAGGAGGAGAATTGTAGAATAGAACAGAGAGATTAAGGAGCAAGGTTCTCATTCTTTTATGAAATAGAGAATTTGAATTAGCATCTAGGATAGGGATATATCTAAAACCCTTGTTTGGTTCAATGGCAGGAAGATAGCCTTATACATCTAAATAGATTATTGCATCCCCGATCAATGATGTAGTTGCAAAGTTCATATAGGTAGAAGATAAGAGGTCGGGAGACCATGATCATGTTATAAAACCTGTGAATCAATCCGATAACCAACTAGACAATGATAAGAATAGAGATTTGTAAGATTGTTAGATGTGCCTTAACCCTGGAATTCTCATCATTAATATTTACAGCCTTTGCTTTCTTGGCTATTATCACAAATTGTTATTTCTTATTTATTTACATTTTCACTCAAAACTTCAAAAATCGTCTTGATACTTTACACACTTAATACCTCTTTGTCTAAAACTAAAGTTGGGTTAAATGCTAGTTGCATAGTCCTCATGGGTACGATATCAGACTATTTAAGTCTCTATATTACTTGTACGATAGCATACACTTTCACGTGTGATAGACCGCAATAAGTTTTTGGTGCCATTATCGGGGACTAGTATAATTAGTAATTTGCTAAATTTTTTGTTACTGATAGTATGTTTAAGTGTTAACAACTTGATCTTAGCGGCTGACTTTTTGTAGGACTAGATGAATATAGGACTAGTGAGAGATAGAGAGTTGGTAGAGGCTTATTTAGAACAATAACTAGATTTTCAACAAAGGCAAAGAGCTTAATATCCAATCCAACAGGTTTAAATGGATGAACATAGAGATCCTAATCTTGTTAATCCAAATGATTCAGTTGATCCAAATACTGGACGTGTTCCAGCTATGGTTGTTCCAAATGCTCCTGCTCAAACAGCTGCTAGGCCTGTTTGTTAGGTGGCAATATCACTCACGAACCATGCTACTAATATTATTCACAAGCTTGAGCCAGGTAGTCGATTTTAGTTAAAGCAAAATATGGTGTTGTTGCTAAATTCAGTTGGGTAATTAGCCAGATTTTTATATGCAGACCCATAACAATACATACAGACCTTCTTAAGAATAAGCAATACCTACATTCCTGAGGGGTGAATATTGATTATGTTAGATTGACTCTCTTCCCCTTTTCTTTATTGGGGGAAAAGAAGAGATGGTTACATGCTGAACACCACTCTCCATAACTTCTTAGGAAGATCTAGCGCAGAAGTTTCTTATTCGATTCTCTCTATCAGGAAAGACAGCATGTTTGAGAAGTGATATTCTGAGTTTTAGGTAGAAAGAAGGAAAAAACCTCTACCAAGCTTGGGAGATATTTAAGAGTATGCTCAAAAATTTCCCTTACCATTATCATCTAATGATGTTCTTGTTCATACTTCATTGAGGGGTTAGAGCCAAATACCAAGATTCTCTTAGATTTAGTAGGAGGTGGGCATGCTCCTGAGAAGACTTATGATGAATTATACACATTGCTGAATCAAATTTCACAAGGTAATCCTGAATGGAATACCAACTCGAAGAGTTCTCTTAAGAAGGTTGCACGTGTGTTAGAGGTAGATCAGTTCACTGCTTTATTAGCTAAGCTTGCAGCAATGCAAAATCAGATGCTTACTCAGTTTAACAACATAAAGTTAGGGGTTCCAGAAGAAGCAACTACAACTAATACAGTCCAATAAGTAAATTCTTGGTCTTAGGTTTGTGGAAGTAGTGAGTACGCAGCAGATGCTTTTGCGGTTAATCTAGATTCTACAAATTATATGGGGAATGTGAATCATCAGGGATAACAGAACATTCATAACACCATATAATCCCAACTGGAGGAATTATCTCAATTTCTCATGGGGTGGAAATCAGGCACAGAACAATAATGGGTATAAGGGGCTAGTGCAATAGAATCAACAACAGTAGGTTCAGAGTAATCAAGGAACCTCTCAAACGAGCAACATAGAGGAGATATTTAAGTAGCTTTTTGCTAATCAAGCATAGATAGAAGCAAATTTAAAGAGTCAATAGGTAGATATAAAGACTCAATAGTTGATTACGAGGAATTTAAAGTTGCAACTTGGTCAGATTGCAGGTGTACAAAAAACTAGACCTCATAGAGGTCTACCAAGTGATACAGAGGTAATTCCAAAGAAGGTAAATACAGTTATAGCAAAGAGTAGTTTGTATTTAAAGGAGGCGAAGCTAGAGCAGGTTAGTCCTATAGCAATTGGTGATGATCCTAAAAAGAATAAGGAGAAAGGGGTCAGAGAAAAAGCTGCAAGTAATGAAAATCAAGTGGAGAAAAAGACTATACCTTTACCCTTTCCTTAAAGGCAGCGAAAGCAACAAGAAGAGACAAGTTACATAAAGTTTTTGGATCTTATAAAGCAGGTTCATATAAATCATCCTCTTGTTGATATTCTACAGAGTGTTCCAAAATATATAAAGTACCTAAAACACATAGTGGAAAACAAGAATTGGTTGACAGAGTATGCTATAATTGCACTTACTGAGGAGTGCACATCTAAGATACAGAACAAATTGCCCATGATGATAAAGGATCTAAGTAGTTTTACTTTACAGATCATTATTGGGTAGTCCATCAGTGCTCATGGATGGTGTGAATTGGGGGCGAGCATCAATCTTATGCCCAAATCTTGTTTCTAAAAGATAAAACTTAGGAGTCCCAAACCCACGACCATTGTTTTGCAGTTGGATGATAGGTCCCTTGCTAGGCCTGATGGAATTATTGAAGATGTCTTTGTGTAAGTGGGATCACTCATTTTTCCATTTGACTTTGTTATTCTTGATTTTGAAGCTGATTCAGTTGTTCAATTGGTTTTGGGATGCCTATTCCTAGTAATAGGATAGTCACTTATTGATGTAGCTGTAGGGAAAATGATTATGAAAGCGCATGACAAAGTAAAGGTTTTTGATGTATATAAGGCATTGAAGTTTCCTGCTATATATAAAGAATTGTCTTTTATATCAGTTATAGACCTTGCTTTCGAGCTCTATTTATTATTGTCTAATGATCTACTCTAGCGAGCTTTGATGGGTCATGATATTTATGGTGATATAGAGGCGCTTGAATTGGTTCAAGTTATGAATTTGGTGGTTATTGACATGAGAAAGCTTCCTTTTAAGCCATTGAACAGGCCAATTGGCCCGTCTCCCAAAGCTTCAGTTGATGAAGCTCCAAATTTAAAGCTTAAGGCTCTTCCTCTACACTTAAAATATGTATTCCTTAATGATAATCATACCTTACTTGTTATTATGTCTACAGGTTTATCTGATGTACAGGTAAGGAAAACAATGGCAGTTTTGACGAGAAGGAAAAAGGCAATTGGCTGGGAGATATCAGACATCATAGGAATCAATCAAACTTTTTGTATGCATAATATATACATGGAAGAAGGTTACAATGCAAGTGTGCAACAAAAATGGAGATTGAATCTAGTGATGTAGGAAGTGGTACAAAAAGAAGTCATCAAGTAGCTTGATGTTGGGATTATCTATCCTATTTCCTACTGCAAGTGGGTCAGCCCTATGCACTATATCCCAAAGAAAGGTGGTATGACTATGGTCACCAACAAAGCAAATGAGTTGATTCCCACTCATATAGTAACTGGTTGAAGGTTATGTATCAACTACAGGAAGCTGAATGAAGCCACTAGGAAAGACCATTATCCTATCCCATTCATTGATCAAATATTGGATAGGTTGGAAAGAAAGGAATACTATTTCTTTTTGTTTGGATACTTAGGGTATAATCACATCACAATAGCGCCAAAAGATTAGGAAAATAGCACCTTTACTTGCCCATATGGCACATATGCATTCAGACGCATGCCTTTTGGCCTCTGTAATGCACCCACAATATTTCACAAATGAATGATGGAAATTTTCTATGACATGGTGGAAGAATTTTTTGAGGTATTTATCAATGATTTCTCTATTTATGGTAGCTCTTTTTATATATGCTTGCAAAATCTAGATCGAGTCCTAGCTCATTGTGAGGAAATGAACCTTATATTGAATTGGAAAAAATGTCACTTTCTATTCAAAAAAGGAATAGTCCTTGGGCATATGGTGTTATGTAGAGTAATTGAAGTGGATAGATCCATGGTTGAAATAATTAAAAAGATGCCATATTCAGTAACAGTGAAGGAACTGAGAAATTTTCTAGGGAATGTAGGGTTTTACAGGCGGTTTATCTAAGATTTTTCAAAGATTGCAATTCCTATGTGTAAGCTATTGGAAAAACAAGATAAGTTTGATTTTGGGATGAATTGTCAAGAAGCTTTTGAGATGATGAAGAAGAAACTGACAAAAACACCCATTTTGATTTCTCCGGGCGTTAACATTCGAATTGATGTGTGATGCCAGTGATGTGGCTGTGGGAGTAGTATTGGGGAAGTAAAAAGACAAGGTGTTTCATTCTATTTATTATGCAAGTAAAGTCTTAAATAATGCCTAGATTAATTACACAGCCACAGAAAAAGAGATGTTAGCGCTTGTCTATGCTTCGACAAATTTAGATCATATTTTATGGGCACGAAGGTGATTGTGCCTACATACCATATTGCTATTTAGTATTTGTTCAACAAAAAAGATGCCAAGCCATGGTTGATTAGGTGGATTCTATTGCTTCAACAATTTTATCTAGAAGTATGTGATGAAAAAAGAGCGGAGAATCAAGTTGTGAATCATCTATCAAGGATAGAGGATCGTGACCATATTGTTGCTAATATACTTTTCATCCGAGAAGATTTTCCAGATGAGAAATTGTTAGCACTTGATGTGTGTGAGTTTTCTTATTATGCAGATATTGTGAATTTATTAGTGTGTGAGGTTTACCCTCTCAAAGCTACCATTCAACAGAAAAAAAGTTGCTACATGATTCTCATGCATACATATGGGATGAGCCTTACCTCTTTAAATAGGGTCCTAATGGGGATTATGCTTAGGTATGTGTCTAAAGCTGAATGTAAAAAAGTGCTGCTGAAGTACCATTCATCTCCTTACGGTGGCCATCATGGGGGTGAATGAATATCTAGAAAAGTGCTACCATCAGGTTTCTTTTGGCTAACATTGTTCAAAGATGTAGTTGCTTTTGTGAAGATATATCGTCAATGCAAGCGATAAGGTACAATTTCAAGGTGTCATGAGATGCCTTTAAACAATATTCTTTAGATTGAGGTATTCGATATTTGGGGGATAGATTTTATGGGGCTATTCACACCATCAAATGAGAACTTATATATCCTTGTGGCAGTCGATTGTGTATCTAAGTGGGTGTAAGTTTCTGCCTTCCCCACAAATAAAGCAAGAGTGGTGTTAAAGTTTGTTAAGAAGCATATCTTTCCCTAGTTTGGCACACCCAGAGCCATCATTAGTGATGAAGGTATGCATTTTATTCACACTAGGTTTAAAATCTTTTGGCTAAATATGGTGTCAGGAACAAGGTGTCCACTGCGTATCACCCCCAAACAAGTAGCCAAGAAGAAGTCTCTAACCGAGAGATCAAGACGATATTAGAAAAAATAATAAATAGTTAGCAAAAGGATTAGGCTGAATAGCTGGATGATGAAGTATGGGCGTATAGGATAGCCTATAAAATTCCCATAGGTACCTGTCCATGTTGCTTGGTTTATGGGAAAGCCTTCCATTTGCCTGTAGAGCTCGAGCATCAAGCTTATTAGGCAGTAAAAAAGTTAAATCTTGATATGAAGGTCGCGGGTGAGAAGAGATTGTTGAAGCTGGTTGAACTTGATTAGTTTCGTCTCCATGCTTATGAGAATGCTAAATTGTTCAAAGAGAAGACCAAAAAATAGCAAGAAAAGCATATTCTGGACAAATTTTATTAACCTTGACAACTTATTTTGCTGATCAATTAGAGGTTGAAATTATTTCTGAGTAAGTTGCATTCTAAATGGTCTGGCCTATTCAAAGAAGTAAGAATGACACCTCATGGAGTTGTAGAGCTATGGAAAAAAAAGAAAAGAATGAGAAATTCTTGGTGAATGGACAATGGGTGCTATATTATTTGGCAGTTATGGAGATCAACATAATGTTTCCATCACTTTTGTAGATAAGTGAACTCGAGCTGAATTGTGCCACGATGTAAACTAAGGCACTACATGAGAGGCAACCCATGAATGCAATGTAGTAGTGTAGTTTGTTTCTTAGTTATTAAAAAAAGAAATGAAAAATGCAAAAAGAAGTGTCGTGCCACAACCAAAACTAAGGCGCTGAGTGGGAGGAAACCCATTTTTTCTTATGTTAATGTTGTTTTTGTTTCGCATGCATGAATAAGAAACTCGGAAACACATAGAAAAATAAGAAGTGAGTGAAACAATCTCAGAGGAAGCATTCAGGTAAGTAAAATACTCACAACAGAGAGGTTCAAGAGTGAAAAAGAAAAGGGGGTGAGAAATAATTTCCCCAAAAGACTTAAAGCATGCCAAAAATTGGATTTCTAGTAAGAGCGGGCGATTAGCCCACGGTGCCTATCCAAAAGTATGGGGATGAAGCCCATGGAACATGCTTAGAGCGGTATTGTGGAGCCTGCGACGCGTGGGCATACCCGACCCGTGTAAATTTACCAAAATTTTGGTACTCTAACTCCTTAATGCCTTTAAATACTCGCATATTTTTCAATTCATATTCATTCATTAACCCTAGCCTATGCCGTCCCTTCATTCCCTTAGTAAAATTCTCCTTTTTGAAATGTGTTTTGTTTTCAAACAAAAAAGGTACTTATCTCTCATGTTCTTCAATAATACCAAATGTTAGCCATACTTGGAGCTTATATTTTATTTGTGTAATGGTCATATGGTGTTGTACTACATGAATTATGAGAATAATTTTAGTTTGTGTGTATTCATTTATGTAAGAATCTGCTAGTTCATGAATTTTTGTGGCATATTACATATATAGGCTAGTTGTATGAAGGTAAATTATTCAGTAACAGATGGATGAAGTAGTTGTACCTTGATTAGTTTGTGAGATGTGTTATGTAAAATCATACATGTCCTTGTGCAAATATGTTTTTGTAAGGAAATGTGTGAGTACATGTTAGAGAAATCCTCTGGCAATATCAAATTATATACATTTAAAGTTGTTTTTGATAAAGTGAAGGTTACTGTATGCATTGTATATTGAAAGAAAGATGAGTTATTATGTTGTAATATATGGGATAGTGTTCTCTGCAGATTTATAATTGATGGAAAGTTTGAGTACCCCAATTTTTCTACCCACACATTTGTATTAGTAACTAAGTGTGGGGTTTCCTAATCTCCACCACACACTTAATGTTTGCTAGTTCAACATAATTACTCTATTTAATGTGGTTACTACATGTTTTGCTTTAACAAGGGATATGTCTGGTCAATAATAAAAGGGTAAGGCCATGTCGGGAACGTCTGAATTAGCTAGAAAAATAAATAGACAAAGTGGTAGTTCCTTTAATCCTCTAGTTCACACATTCTTGAGTAAGCGTGGAGGTATGGTAATAGAAGGGTCGTGGAGTCTGGACAAAAATGGTATGCAATGCATGATGAGACTAAGTATATTGAAGACTGATTCATCCATAGAGAGAACTTATTGAAAGAATTTCCCAGCATGGTTCACCGAATAGACGAGTTACAGATGTAGTTCTTATTTGAACAGCCTCATGAGTGCAACCTGAGCTTTGTTAGGGAATTCTATGCTATTTGGGACCCATGTGATAGGGATTCTGAAGTAAATATATGAGGATAGGTCATCACTTTAAATGATCATTCATTGAATGCACTCCTGGGTACAGTAAAAATTAATGTGGAGCCCCTTAAGTTGATGTATATCAAACCTCTATACTCTAACCATCTTTATATCATTATGTTATCCTTATCCTCGAGTTTCGTGCTAGTGGTCACCCTGCTAACCATCTTTGGACACTATTTTCCTATGCGATGTAGGAAATGGTCATACATCTTCTCTACCTACCTAGTGACTTAGATTCGAGATCAGCTAGCGAGTCAGATTGAAGTGGTGAGCTTCTATACATGGAAGACCCCATTTCATACTTATGGTTTTCTTTACATTTTGACTATTCCTTTAGATTTGGTTTTTGGCTATGGTTGGGGGCATGTCCTGATTGGATACTCTTTGGTTTTGATTAGAGTATTTGTCAGACTACTGTTGGCATGGGTGGTGTCAGTATTGGTATCACTATTGTCATTGATATTTTCATTGATGTCGATATCGGTTGGTTTTAGTTATAGACTTAATTTAATGTCTTTAAATTGATAATCTCTTGTTGTGTTATATGTTCAAAATTAAATCTACTTTGGGTGTGGTGCATTTGGTTTGGTTAGTAATGACCCTTCAGATTATTTTCCATATTTATGATTATCTTTACTGTTTGAGCTTCTCCATAGTTGTCCCAAGTCATTTATGACTTGCTAGGACTAACGGTGTGGTTATTGGGTAGTTCGTTTGGTTTTTAGAGCCAATTCCCTATTTAGAAGTCTTCGCTGGTTCCAATTAGCCACTGGAAAAAAACTTTAGTGAAATAATCTTGGATGCAAATTCTGACTATGCAAATAGATCCGAAATATCAATTTTAGGTTAGGTAGACCTTTGGTTCAATTTCCAATGCACCCGAGCTCATTTTGACCTATCGATCGAAAAGTTAAAAATTTTAAAGTTTAGGTGTGGGACCCATATTTTATCAAAACAACCTTGGATTGAAAATTTGAGTTCTCAAATGCAATCAAAATATCGAATATAGTATGGTTACATATTTTTTTTTTGTAAAAATTTAATTCTGAATGCATCCCGAGGTATTGGAAAAAACTTGGAATCGAATTCTAAATCTCAACTGTCATCTGGTGCAACAAAGATTGAGATCGTGTAAGGAGACTCGCGATCATGATACCACAATCACAACTAAGTGTGGGTGTGCGATCAAAATGACTGAGGCCTTGGTTGGTTTTTCAAATAGCCATTTTGGTTAAGAATTGGTCGTTTTCTTCCTCCATTGAGATTTTAAAACCCTAATATGGTGTGCTAATCACAAATTGGTTATGGTGGGTGACTTGGGAGCTTAATTATCATCTTGTATCATGATTATCTTCAAATTTAATGTAAGAATCCCTTGAATTTATACTAGAATTTCCTAGTTTGGACCCAAAAACAAAATTTAGCTTAAGGCTTGATTTTAGCCAATAGTATGCTAAAGTTTTATCTATTCTTGAGGGTTATGACTCTTTTTTCATGTGTGAACATTGGGTTGGTCTCAAAAACTCATATTCCATATATGGGATCTACTTAGAATTTTGTTTTCATTTTTGGACATGAAGCTCTATAGTGCAATATGGGTATTGTTAGACTTGTATTGATGAGTAGGTTATGATTTTTTAGTGTGATAGTATTTTGGGAATTGTGAACTGAAGACGAGCATTGGTGCGTGATGTGATATATTTTGATTCAGCTTTGCAGTAGGCGTCTGTCTACTCTTCTTCATAGATGGCGTGTGATATGTATATCATGTGAATTTAGATATTAGATTTGATTATACATAGAGTAACTTAGACTTGATTATTGATGCTTTGGGGATTAGATAAAGGTTTTGGACTCGTAAGATGATATGTTAATAAGCCTTTTGAATCCTAGTGCTTTCCCTCTCTAGTTTAGATTAGTTGTAGCATGGTAATGATGTAATGCTATACTTGGATTATGGTTTTAACATTTGAAAGCACAAATTGTGGATTTAACCTTATTGGACTAGTGTGGAAGTCTTGAAAGTGTATCTTGGGTAGAGTAGACTTCAATACCATTGTTTCTAGTAAAGCTATAATCTGAAGCTTGAATGTGGCTTATTTGATATCTAGAAGTTAAACTAGATACCTTAGCCTAGTTGGGGCATGGTGTGCCTAATTATGGAAATTGAGGTTTAGACATGGGATCGTCCAACCTACTTAGGCCTAGACATGTGTAATCTTATGGGATTAGTTACGGATGTTAGACGTAGATGAGGCTAGTAACCTTAGTGTAAGATTATTTCGTGACTTGGTAGCTTGTCTTTACATCCCCTGGAATGTAGGTTTTGAGCCATGTCTTTGAAACTCACCGTGGAAGTAATATTTGGCATTTGGAGATGATATTCCTCTTAGATACGTTATGTGGCCTTTAGAGATATTATTTCCTCTTTAGACTTGATGATTGGCCTATAGAGATGCTATTTAATTTTAGACTTGACGAATGGCCTATAGAGATGTTATTTTCTTTTAGATATAATTGTTGTGCCTATAAGGATGCTATCTCCTTTTTGGTTATAACTGTTGAGTCTATAGAGATAATTCCTCTTAGACATAATAATTGCCCTAGAGAGGTGATATTTCTCATATTCATGATGTATGACCTATTGATATGAGATATCCTATATAAGAGATGATTACATACTTATATACATTCTTATTGATATTATGCCTTCTAGATGTGAGATTCCTCTAGAATGAGAGATGATTACGTGCTTATTGATATTATGCCTCCTACATAAGAGATGCCTCCTATGTGTGAGATAACTCGAGATATGCTACATCTTATAAATATAACTATTTACATGAGTTTCAGCTATGTATATGGGCGTAAGACTGTGATTATTATGTTATTATTATTCAGATATATTATTAGGCCAAGGGTAACGTTATGATAATAATTGGATATCCAAGAAGTGTTTATTATTGTAAGGGATATAATTACAGTTTATGGATTTATATACATGTTTTAAGTACACATTTCCCTAGTATGGGATGGTGGAAGATGCAGTATGTTGCTTACGACTTATTTTATTGGATACTGGTGATGTCATGCATTGATTGGGTACATTCATGATTATTATATTGGTAATTGATGTGATTGCAGATTAAATACGATTTTATGACTATTCTACCTAATGACGGTTAAGCTATGTGATAGCTAGTTGTCTATTAGGTGACTATTGCACTTGATGGCTAGGAACATAATGTTTTAGTTAATGAGTCTTGCTTAGTTGAAATATGGTATTTAGAGATTGTTGATATGTGGCTAATGATGATGTCGGGTTTAGCATAGGCAAAGATTAGAGATATTGATGCCTAAGTTTATAATGTCAATTAGCCGTTAAAGAAGGAGTTGTGTATTAATGAGGCTCGATAATAAGTGATGTTGGTAATAAGAGATGGCTAGTTAATAACAATAATAGTTTCTAAATGGTTGACTAATAAATAGTTAAGCGAGTATTAGTTGGTAAACGATGATTAGTTAATAAATGGTGTCAGTTAATAAAAGATGGTTAGATGATAAGTAGTAATGTGTTGTCTAATAACAATTAACGGATATAGGAATATTAGTTGACAATGATGAATGATGGGTAAATGGTGATTATGGACCAGTGATGAACCTTAACTAGATGTTAGGTATTGGCCATTTTATAAGTGGTGGTTACTTTCTTTCCCATGAATAAGGATTATGTGATGGATAATGTTAAGGCTAATAATTAAAGGTTATGTGATGACCAGAGAACTAACGGTTCTATTATAATTAGTGTAATAGTTAGGAAACTATTGACTAGATAGATATTCTATGGTGATATAACTATGTTTATGAGTACTTTTGTATATGTTATTCGGTAATGGATGTTGTGAATAAATTGATACCTAACAAGGCCAGAGGATATTATTGTTATGATACTGATACTCGGCAAGGCCGAAGGATACTATTGTAATGATGTTGATACCCGATAAGGTCAGAGGATAATATTATGATGATAGTGATACCCGACAAGGCTGATGGATTCTATTTTAGTGATATTGATACGCAACATAGATGGAGGATATTATTGTTATGATACTAATACCCAACAAGGTTGGAGGATACTATGGTGGTGATGTTTATATCCGACAATGCCAGAGGGTACTATTGTGATGATATTGATACCCAGCAAGGTCGAAGGATATATTGTTGATATGTTGATATCTGACAAGGTTGGAGGTTAATTACGATGATGATGGTACTGGTGAGGACAATTATGATGTGTTGTAATATTGATTGTGTACTTTGCATTCATTCCTGCATGCATATCACCTTTCACCAGTATGTACCAATATCTATCAGCTGATATGGGGCAGTTGCATAGATATGGGTGGTGAATATGCCTTGTGTTGTTGTGTGTTAATTGAGCCTTCCAAACTTAGGGTTTTGGGTGTATGCATTGGCTTGGCTAGCTATTTGGTTGTCCAGATTAGCGGGTTATTCACGATATTATTGATATTATTATTATCATTGTTATAGTTATTATTATGGCTAACTTATAAAAGGTTAGCCATTGATTTGAGATCTTTTTTTGGCCTCATTTATCTTATGATTGCATTGTTATGCAATGTTATATAATGTCTAGCCATATGGATTAGCAACCCTGAGTATAATAGTATTAAATCCTGATAGTGTCTTGATGAGGTCTTAGAATGAAGTTATGATAATCTAGATTATTCTTTTAGATGACATCATGTCTAAGTTTGTGTATATATGTATGTATATATATATATATATATATAGCTACATGAAGTTATGGCACTACCGTATGTCCCTTCCTTCGCTTGTTCATATTGTACATTTGTTTCTTGACCTTGTATATTGCTATATATCTTTCTTTTGGTCTTCATTCATATATTGGTCTGGGATATAAGTGTATTATTAACATCACTTGATTGTGGATAGAATAGGATAGTTCTCCCTAATACTTCCTTAGTCTTATTATGTTAGACTCTTGGACATAAACAGGATAGTGGTTCCCTATTATCTCATTGACTTATTATATAAGCTCTAGACTCTGGGGTGTAGTTTCCATTCTATTTATATGTCGTAAATATCTGCTTTATATTTGGAGCTCAGTTGGCAGTTGCCTACTGAGCACCTTTAATTTGGTACTCATACTACACTTCAACAGCCTACAGATCATAGTACAAGTTATCGCCATTGATGTGTGCATCGTGCAGGGCAGTCATGGTTCAGATACTTATGTAAGCTCTTTAAGTTTGGAGTATTACTTATCTCTCTCTTATGTAATAGAACTCTCTCCATGTTGCATTTAGAGATATGTTGTATCAGAGTATTTCTCCTTGAAATTTCATGTTTGTACTCTAAATATATTAAAAGCTCTTGTACTGATACCACCAGGTTTTCGGATTTCATTTGAATTGACCTTTACTTCATATATATTCCATATTTTTTTCCTTACATATAGTCATTTCGAACTATGGGTTGGCTTGACTAATGGTGGGTTATGGTAGGAGCCATCATGACCTGAGAAATTGGGTCTGACAAATTGGTATTAGAGCCTAGGTTTCATCGATGTATTAGAATAAGAGCTATGTGTTAGTATAGTCCTACGGATTGGTGCGGAGACATAAATAACCTATATTCGATAGGCTACAACAACATTTTAGGATATTCACTTCTTGACTTCTTATCGTGCGTTTGCATTTTCTATGAACCTCGAACACCTTCTTTGACTCTATTCTATCCCCAAAGGATGATGCGACATTGTCGACAGATGTGGACGAGACTTCAACATGCGTTTCCAAAGTTTTAGCGCAATATCAGATTTCAGAGTCAGAGATAGATATTGAAGATTTTCAGTGGTAGCCAAAAAGGATTTGGACGGCTTAGGCTCTAGTTGAGCTGGTGACTACTTGAGCCATTGAGGTTCAACATTGGAAATTCGAGTCATGTTGTAGATCCCTCTCATCCATGGGTGATATTTTATTTATCGCGCACTTCTCAGACCATAGTTGGGTTCATTGGTATTCATTTGGGTACTTTACTAGTTTTGAGTACAAGATTGGATTTCTCGTGTGGTCCAGGCATTTTCCTATGCTAAATCCCTATGAGCTGGACATTGGTGCATGGATGTCTTAAGAGGGTTAGTATTTTAACTCTATTTGGTATCGAAGCACTTGAGCTTCCAAATCTTCCTTCCCTTAGGGTGTTGATTATGAGAGGACCATAGAGAGCACAAATATTAAGACTTATGGAAATGGCGGCAAGAGGCATGACATTAATGTAGTGTTATTGGTATTTTATTTGAGAGCGAGGATCTTCCTGATAGAGTTCAGCTTCACCTGCACCTATCAACTCTATGCAAAATAGTATTCCAAACTATGAGTAGTTGTCAGATTAGTTGTGATGATCATAGCGAGTAGAGTCCCCATCAGACTTGCGGGGCATGGTATGATTCTTCAATCCATGATGACCATTCTTGATTATAAGAGGCAGTATCTCAAAGTATTCTAGGATTTGGGTTGGTTATGTCTTGATGAGACACTGGTTCTGAGAATGCCCCAGGTATGGGATAGATGATTAGCTAGAGTTAGCATATATTCCCCGCCAGCCTAGAGTTCATAAGATAGGTTGTGATTTCAGAAGTTTGGAGATAATTTTGTGAACTTCTCTCAACATTAGTTGGCCAGCCATTTGGGCTTAGTTTATGTTCTAGCCATGCTAGTGCCTCAGATGTTTGCTTTGACTGTAGATAGATCGAGTACTAGTCTATCGAGTGTCCCTAACATGAGATTCTAATCATTCAGCTTATTTATATTAGCTCATGATATTGTGTTATCTTCAGTTAGAAATAGTGCACTTAGCACCTCCATTGATAATTAAATTGGTCATTTTGATTTGGACTCATTTAGATTTATTTTCCCTATACTCGTCAGGCATATAATTAAGGATGTTACCACGGTTTGTGTGCTTTTATTTATGGCATTTATCCCTTATTAAGTGTATTGAGATTTTCATACCTATTGAGGATTATATGCCTTGCTGAATTTATATCAGTCATTATGTGCCTTATTGTTGAATTAATGATTATGCTACTACTTTTAGTAGTGGATGGAGTAGATCTATATTGATGTTTCCCCTATGAGTGTGGTTTGGGATTCAGTCCCATTTAACTTATCACATTGGCTTTGTTGTGGACGTTGAGTGGTACATGATGTTCATGTTTATTTTTGTACCGCCTGTTCAGTATGATTGATATTGATATTGTTGTTGCTATTGCTACCACTAGGTAAGGTCACTGATATTACTTTATATTATCACTTGATATTGTTACTTGATATACTTGATTCTTATTGGGTACCTGAATAGACTAGTGTTATCTAGTCAAAATTTTATTTTATTATGATATTATTCGGTGGCTTGAGTAAATATACACCGATCTGATGATTTCTTTCTTTAGCGCAGTAAGGATGATTATGTTCCCTCTTGGTTAGCTGTATTATATTAATTCAGGGATGTATTGTAATATCAAAAGACAGGTTGACATTTTATGTCTTTGTTATGACCTAGAGTTGACAATTTATTTATATGGCCTATTAATGAGTTTGAGATCCTTAGACTAGCCTCATGGGTTGTGAGGGCTATTATTTTGTCTATCTCTTTTTATATAGCCCATTCGTGAGATTGGCCAGTTTGAGGTACATTCTTTGTATGTGAATACTTCCTTCGACCAATAGCGATTTTGATATTGATGTTGAGATGTCATGGATTCATCTTTAAGATTTGTTGGGTTCACTCCATTGTGATGCTTTCTGTTTGTTATTGATGTGGAGATGGATGCTCCTTTTTTGAAATATGGTTTTCCTTAAGTAGAGTTAGAGAGTTAGAGGAAGGTGGCCTTTCTTATGATCACTTCCTCAATTGGCAAATTTGAAATTCCTTATCTCGAGCTATTAATTTTCTGGTAGTGGTCTTAGATTGACCTTTATTTTAAGATTGGTAGTTTTCTTCTTTGACGATGAGATCATGGGGTGAATTTAGGAAATCCCCATTTCAGAGTTTATTTTGCCTAATGAGGCTTAGTGGAGTGTTTATCCTTGGTGACATATACCTGCAACTATTCTTTTCCTAGATTGAGTATTGGATTGGTTATATTTCGGCTTAAGTTGCATTTTTTGCATTGCTAGAGCTTTTGCCACACCTGGTGCAGTTTTCAACCTTGGGAAGTTTTTGAGTATGTTTGGATAGTTTATGCCCTCTAGCGGATATGGAGTGAGTTATATGCATTTTAAGCTAGTGTGTAATGCCCCGAATCTAGTACTCGGAACGCTACACGGTGCTCATGACCCTGGAGGACCACAAGCTAACCCATGACTGATATCTGTAACTGAGCACTTAATAATATACTGTAAATATGCAGAATATAAGCTGTTATTCCATATGGTCCAAAACTAAACTAATACTGAATATAAAACAATGTCCGTAATGGGGTATAACAATACCCAAAACTGAAATAAATGGTCTAAAACATGATATAGTCTGAAAGCCTCTAAACTATCTAAAATCTGTGGAGTTGAAGGGACATGTCCCCAACTAACTCCGAACTACTAAAATAATAAAGTTAATAAAATAATCATGCCATCCTCGAATGATGAAGACTCACTGCTAGTCTGGCTGCTGAACGTCTGATCTACTAAGGATGCTTGGGGAGCTCATGCTTCTAAACCTTTGGTATAAAACACCATAGCGCAAATGCATCAGTACGATTGAATGTACTGGTATGCAAGTGAGGTAGGGTAAATGTAAAGGGTTCATATGCATGAACAATACTAATTAACTGTATACCTGAACATGAGAATACATGCATGAATACGTAACTGTAATTGAGGTCGTGATAGGACTGAATACTGAGTTTTAACTACTGAGTCTACTGACCACATTGATTTATTGATATCTGAGCTTACTAATAACTGATAACTGAAAGACTATTTTTGAAAGTCCTGATTATAAATAACTGATCTAAGTGTGATACAGAATAGATGACTCTATCTGACAGTCCTAATTCTGATGGAACTAACTGAGTTCCGTACTGAGCTGAGTGTCTGGGTTTAATAGTCCTGATATCTATAGAACTGAACTAAGTTCTATTACTGAGACTGAATCTGAAATAGAGACTGTAGGAGGTAATCATCTAACCGACATGCCCCGAATCTAAACTGGTGGGGTCCAACTTGTAACCCCAGCTGGAAGGGTATCAGTACCATGCCATGGGTAAAGACAAGCTGTGAGTAAACTCTCTCTGACAAGGAGCTCTTCCGTCAACCCCTCCTATAAGAAAAAACTCAAATGAGATGTATAGTCCCTAGATTCGTAGGGGTACATCTCAACCAATGCTGGCTATGTAGTTCTAGAATGCAGGGATTGCTATAAAGGATCATACCATCTACTGGCTGACAGTGTGTGTCTGATATACAAGCAGATGCTAACACATTTAAGGCTTTTAGCTGAGAATAATTGTAAAATCTTAAGCAAATTTTGTCATTTTTGATTATTTTACTTTGATATTGTAGTAAAAGTCATGATGTAAGGGATATTTAATGAAATGGAAGCAAAAGAGATGAAAATTGATGCAAAAGAACTAGAAGTGTGGCTAACGACATTCCTGATAAGTCGTCATCCTTGAGATAAGTTATCCAAAATCACGTTAGGTGTTGTACTGTTAGAAGAATTAAAGTGAAACTGTGACAACATTTCTGATATGTCATCACAACTATCATAAGGTGTCAGAGTTGCCGTCAAATGTAGGCAGAGAATCAAATTTTGAATAAAGAAGTGACGACATTTCTGATATGTCGTCACGTATCTGATAAGTCGTCAAGCTTTGACGTCAGTTAAAGAAGAAGATGCCAAGAATGCTGGAGGGCCTGACGACATTCCTGGTAAGTCATCAGGGCCCTAAAACGCCGTCACAAATACTATCACCTATTTTGAAGGATTTGCTGAACATTGTGATTTTATTTCCTTATTCAGGATTAACTATAAAAAGCATTGTTTAGGGTTTTTCTAGTCGTTGTCACTTGAGTTTTAAGAGGCATATTTTGATATTTTCTCTCTTTACTTCTTGACTTTAACAACAACTATTTTTTGAGAGATTATTATAAATATATTGGGATTTTTCCTTTGTGATCTAATCTGCGATTTACTAGTTATTATTCATCTCTGTAAGTTTATCTTTCAAATCATAAATTCAATTATGTGTTTCGTTCGTTACATCATGAGTGACTAAACTCCATTAACCTGAGTTATGGGATCTAGGGTTAGGTCTTGATGAGGTGCTAAGTATTCAAAATTTGAAAGGTGGTAGGATTTCTTGATAATTCTGAAGTTTTAATTAACGTCTGTTGGTTGTAAACAGTAGACACACCTTCTTTGATTTACTTGAGAAAGAAATCAAATATAGTAGGAAGTGAATTATCAACAGGGACTCAGAAATACTTCGTTTAATAATCAGCGCTGTAACAAGGTTGGTTAACCTGAGGTAAAATCTGGGCAGTAAATAGAAATTCCCTGAGTCTGAGAAGATTAGGGAATTAAACGCTTGAGTAGGTCGAGAGATATTTAAGCATAAAATCAATAAAGATAGCTTGTTATCCTATCCACCGTGAGAGTCTTAAACTACTTTTACCAACTGTCATGTACCAGAAGCCCTAGTGAACATAATTCTAGTTATTTCATAAACTCTGGATTTACAAACACCGAAAGTAAAGTGACCAACAATTATTTGCTCATCATCAAAAACCTCCATTTTATCTTTTCGTATCATTTGTTTGAATTTAACTTGTATCTTTAGTTACAAACTAGTTTAATTGCCACTCACATTGTTCCTTGTGGATTCGACCCCGACTCTAAAGTTGGGTAAATATATTAACGACGACCGCCTTGTACTAAATTGATGTGTAAGTTGAGCGTTATAAAAAATAGCGCTGGTGCCGGGGAACAATTTGGCGTATTGAGTTGGTTTGGAAGTTTAGCCTACTTGCTTGAATTCAAACTTGTAAATATTTGTCTTTAGTTTTCTTTTATTTCTTGTGTTAGGTAGAATTTTCTTTTAGTTTACTTATTACTATGTAATTGTGGAATGAACATGAGCTTAGTGGTTGGAAATCTTTTCTTGATGATCCTTGTCCATGTTGTGATTGACCTCACTTTTGGTAAGATTGTAGATATACTCCCCGAAGAGAGATATTTGCACCATCTCCATCCTACCGGGAGTATGATTGATTTTTATGTGGTGGTCAAGATGGACATTGGAGTGATTGACCAAATGCCCCCTCCCTCCGTTGTGCTAACCGAAATTCTAGTTTTTCTTTTGAGTTTGACAGGCTTTATGATCAAGAAAAGAAAGACTAAAGCACTGAAAAGAGTGGCATTGAAGCTATGTTTCAACGAATGTTGGATCTCCAAGAAGAAACATATGATATTGTATGTGATATGCATCAAGGCATAAGGCCAATCATTCCCGAGGAGATGGATATAGAGGTTAATATTTCAACTTTTCTACATTATACTTAGATGATATCTTATCTACGAAATCATTTAACATGATGGAAGAGTGTAAAGATGAGGAGCAAGAATCCTATGTTGATGGTGAGCTTGATGTTGAGGAACCCTTAGTGATTTCCCAACCAACCGAACCATTTATGAAAGAAGATGCCAAAGATGATGAAATGGTACTAGAGTCGAACAAAAAAATCAAGCACAACCCTTGTGGAGACCCTAGTCCATTTTGGAGTAAGGATACTAATAAGGATGCTATTCCGAAATTGAGGGTTAGTCCTCATTTGAATCACTTTTCAACATTATGCTTGGTGGATGTGATGAAAGTTGAATCACCCAAGTAAATGATGAATTTTTAAATTGAGGAGGACAATTCTTACATTTTGTAGTTTTTCCTTCGAAAAGGGTATAATACAACCCCAATCTTGAAGTCCAAGAAGCTTAAAGATCAATGTCATTTAGTGGCTTTTTAAGATTCTCACTATTTTCCAATGAGCCCACAAGAAAGTTCAATCCAAAATTGGGCAAGCGGTTCAAGTCTTCAAAGTGGCGTGATAGAACATTCCTTATCATGCCCTTACATTTGCCCAATGCACCTAAAAGATGTAAAGATCGAAAGATGGGCTGACAATTCAAATCGTCTAAGTGGAGGGATAAAATATGACTAAATATTATCGTGCGACGACACTAAATTAGGCACTTTTTGGGAGGCAACCCTAAGTATTTTATTGTTTGTATTCGTATTATGTGATTGACATCATATTTCTAACTCTCTCATCTTGGTTTAACGCATTGGGGACATTGCATGATTTTAAGTTGAGGGTGGAGCTAAGTATGGATGTTGATGTCCTCTTGGGGTTTTGTTGCCATGCCTATTTTCCCTGGAGTATTGTTCCTAGTAGAGCCGGCATGTTCAAGTGTATTGTGTTTGTTTTGTGATGTGTTGTGGTTAACTGGGGAAAAATAGGTATCTAGGACAGTTGACATATTTTTGTTGATTTTTCTTAGAATGATGAATACCTCTCCAATTGTCTATCTGGTAGCTGTGTGATGTGTATCTATAAGTGACTATTGTGAATCTTTTTATGGCATTATTACTAGGGACATGATAATCACTGCTAACAATTACATGAACCGAATGGGTAGTAGCTTGTGATGTACCTTTGTGCCATGTGTGTGTGAGATGCTATCTAGTTTCCGTTGTATGTTAAATCCAGAACTTTCCCGGTTGGTCTTGCCTTGGTTGTAGGATAGCGGTTAGGAAAGGATCATAGGCCGTTATTGATAGTAGTCCATTTTTAGCCTAAATGACCTTCCATGCGTGAATAATTTCCCTTGATCCTAATTTTGAGCCTGAATGCCTACTTTTTTATTATACCTATCACTATCCCATTTGTATCACAATGAACCTATTTTGACCCTGGTCCTCCTTCAACATTATGCACTTTTACTGAGGCAAATCGCCTAAGTTGTTGGTGGCTACCATAGGGGTGCGTGAAATAAAATGAGTATGAAGAAAGTTAGAATGAAAGAAAAGAATAAAAAGCTAGGAGCGGCGGAAAAAGAATAAGAACAGAAAAGTTGTGAAAAAAAAGAAATGATTATCAAAAATACCGTACCCATCCGGAGCATGTGTGATCAAGAAAAGAGAGAATTAAGTAAAGGTTGATAATTGAGACCCCAAAAAGAGTTTAGTGCCAAGGAGGCTTAGTCAATTTAAATATCCTTGCGTATCATACCAGCCACAAGCCTATGTTACAAAGCCAAAGAAAAGACTTATAGTGATCCTAACTTAACTGTCTGAAAACTTAGGCAATGAAAATAAGGGCAAGCATATGGTATTTGACATGCATTGACTGGAATTTATTTCTGAGAGTGAGTGTCTCTTGACCGTCCATGCATTTACATTCTTTATTTCATATATGAGTGAAGAGAGACTTCATTGTTGTAAGGTCACATCGATTGCATTGCTAGTGGTTTACTTGTTTGGGTAGTGTAATTTGTACATAAGCATAGTTATTGTTGCTATGTTGCTGCCATATCTTTAGTCCTTTATGTCATATTGTTGATCTTCATGGATATACACAACTGGGTTTAAAGTGATTGAAAATGGAGAGATTAATGTGTTTTAAACTAAAATTGATGATCAACTATCATAGGTATCTTATGTGTCTCTTGGTTAAGCATCGTTGTGTTGTGTTTTAGTTGCTTGAGGACAAGCAATTGTTTTGAGTTAAGGGTGTTGATATGTGAGCAGATGCTAACACATTTAAGGCTTTTAACTGAGAATAATTGCGAAGTCTTAAGCAACTTTTGTCGTTTTTGATTATTTTACTTTGATATTGCAGTAAAAGTCATGATGCAAGGGAAATTTAAGGAAATGGAAGCAAAGGGCTGAAAACTGATGCAAAAGAACTGGAGTGTGGCTGATGACATTCCTGATAAATCGTCAGCCCTGTGATAAGTTATCAGAAATCACGTCAGGTGTTGTAGTGTTAGAAGGATTAAAGTGAAACTGTGATGACAATTCTGACATGTCGTCACAACTGTGATAAGGCGTCCGAGTTGCCATCAAGTGTAGGTAGAGAATCAAATTTTGAATGAAGAAGTGACAACATTTCTGATATGTCGTCACATATATGATAAGTTGTCAAGCTTTGTCGTCAGTTAAAGCAGAAGATGCCAAGAATACTGGAGGGCCTGAAGACATTCCTGATAAGTCGTCAGGACCCTGACAAGCCGTCACAAATACCGTCACCTATTCTGAAGGACTTTCTGAACATTGTGATTTTATTTCCTTATTTAGGATTAACTATAAAAAGCATTGTATAGGATTTTTCTAGTCGTTGGCACTTGAGTTTTAAGAGACATATTTTGATATTTTCTCTCTTTACTTCTTGAATTTGACAACACAAATATTTTTTAAGAGATTATTATCAGTATTTTGGGATTTTTCATTTGTGATCTAATTTGCAATTCACTAGTTATTAATCTTTTTAAGTTTATCTTTCAAATCATGAATTCAATTATGTGTTTCGTTCGTTACATCATGAGTGGCTAAACTCCATTAACCTGAGTTATGGAATCTAGGATTAGGTTTTGATGAGGTGCAAAGTATTCAAAATTTAAAAGGTGGCAGGATTTCTTGATAATTCTGAAGTTTTAATTAAAGTCTGTCGGTTGCAAATAGTAGACACACCTGCTTTGATTTTCTTGAGAAAGAAATCAAATATAGTAGGAAGTGAATCATCAACAGGGACTCGGAAATACTTCGTTTAATAATCAGCGCTGAAACAAGGTTGGTTAACCTGAGGTAAAATCTGGGCAGTAAATAGAAATTCTCTAAGTCCGGGAGGATTAGGGAATTAAACTCTTAAGAAGGTCGAGAGATATTTAAGCATAACATCGATAAAGATAGCTTGTTATCCTACCCATCGTGAGAACCTTAAACCACTTTTAGCATCTGTTATGTACCGAAAGCCCTAGTGATATTAATTCTGGTTAATTCATAAACTCTTGATTTACAAACACCAAAAGTAAAGTGAACAACAATTATTTGCTGATCATCAAAAACCCCCATTTTATTTTTTTGTATCATTTGTTTGAATGTAACTTGTAGCTTTAGTTTCAAACTAGTTTAATCGCCACTCACATTGTTCCCTTTGGATTTGACCCCAACTCCAATGTTGGGTAAATATATTGACGATGATCGCCTTACATTAAATTGATGTGTAAGTTGAGCGTTATCAGTATCCTCATCCCTGGGTTGACTCGGTGCTAAATCCTACTCCCAGTTGAATAGACACAAAACTGATTTCCTCTTTCATACTAGGCTGGACTAATCTATTACTGATTATACCAATCAACTAGATTGAACTATTTTCACTAGATTTCTATTGACTGACAGAATACTACTGAATTCTATTAACTGACAAAATGCTACTGAGTTCTACTAGCTGACTGAGTTTACTAAGGTCTGAACTGAATACTATTGAGACATGGGACTAGACTGATACTGAGTTTACTGAGTTTTCCTGAGTCACAAGACTGACTGAATTCTTCTGATCATGGCTTGACTGAGAGTATCATAAAAACATGACACTGGCTCTAGGCACACAACTAAATTATCAGGTATTTAATACCCCCAGGACTCGATAGCATAAAAGTAAATCATGGTACAATCTTGAAAGCACCACAATGGCTATATATATCCATCATTCATTTACAAATATATTTCATCAAAAACTTTACATGCACTAACTTGTACATGAATGGGGATTTCATAATAAGATACTATGAATGCACTATTTTCTTTACATAGGCATTTTATCAAACACATGGGGAGCATGGTTTGGTTATAAAATAATCAATAAATCAAATTATCATGGCTACATAATTCAACTTGTAATTTGAAGGGTTTATCAAGAGTACCACGTAAATCATCACACACTAAGATCAATTCTTGAAATTAATAGTTATGACATGGATCAAAACCCAACAACAACATGAACATGAATTCTAATTCAAATAAATCATGAACATTCTTAAATATACAATCTTTGAATTAAAAAAGGGATCCTTGAGCTTCATGGGTGAAAGGGACCCATGAATCAACACTTGACATACCTGGAAATCTAAATTCTTGAAGTTCTTGGAAAAATTACTAGTATTAGCCTTGATTTCTTGAGCTAGGTTTTTGCCTTTTGTGGGAGAATGATTTTGTTCTTAAGAGAAAGTGAGGAAAAGTGATATAATAGAGTTTTTAGGGCATAATTTCGTGGTTAAAGGATGATCTGGGTCATGGAAAAAGACCTAATTGCCTTTAGAAATTTTTTATTTTTTATCGCTGAAAATCCCATTTAGGCACCTAGCACAACGCGATAGAAAATTGCCAACTGGGAACTGGCTTGACGTTGTGACGCGGTAAAATTGCGTTACAATACTGGATGGGACCTAGAATCTTACCGCGACGTGGTGGTATCACGCTGAGAAACTAGAAGTTGACAACTCTGGATTTGATTCTTAGCGCGATGTGCCATAATTGGAGAGGCCTACTGGATTTTGACAATTGCCATTTTGGCATACTCCGCAACGCATTGATGGCTCAGGTGGTACACTGTCTTACTAAAATGGCTCTAACTCTTCGCCCCAGTGTCAAATTTGGGTGAATTTAAAATCGATGGAAAGCTTATTCAATTTCTCACCCAACAAAAAGTCAAAATCTTGAAAATTCCACATATATAAAAGTGGATTCATCTTTTAAAGTAAGTCTTTAACTTTTTTAGGTTGATTTTAAGCTAGGTAGAAATACAGGGTATTACAATATCTCCCTCTTGGGAACATTCATCCTCAAATGAGCAATAAGCTGGAGTACATACTGAACCTGAGCAACTGGGACATGGGTACATGAATGACATTACTGAGATTCATACTGAGCATGCATATCTGATGAATGATTTTATGATAGAGCTAAGGCATGAATGCATGACTGAGAGTACTGATAAGCTGATCACGCATATCTGATGCGTGAATACATGAATGAACTGATACATGACTGAATGACTGAATATGCAATGGTAATTGATACCAGGTTTGTAATGGAAATTCCTGATACCAAGTTTCTAATAGAAATCTGAGCATGAAACTGAGTAAGTTCAAGGAAGACAGTTTCCTTAAACTTAAAATACTAATGATCCTGAGATTAATTACTAAATATGCATGAGCGGAAACATGAGAATGTAACTGAGTCTAGAACGTGATACATGAGTTGAATATTGTGATCTGAATTGAGTACCTTGAATACGTGGCTTATGGATGAGATCGAAGTCTTAGGGTTAATACATGAGCACCCCTTACCCCAAACTAAATTCATTATGAGAAAAGAGCGATATGTTAATATTATAAAAGTTTTGGGGAATAATAGTGTATCTCCCCCTTGGGACACTATGCCCCCTTAAAGAATGTTGGGCTAACTTTGCTAAGATTTGAGGAAAACTGAGGTGATGTACAAGAAAACTAGTAACTAAATTGTTACTAAATATCAGAGATCTGAAACTAAGACATGATGCATGAACTGGGCTGAACACGCAACTACCTGGTTATTCCATCTTTCAATAATCACATTTATGAGACTCCGGATAGTGCGACTGGATGAAAAGATGGAAACCACACTGGCTGAACTTGTTTGCCTGACTGCTAAACTGAACTACTGGCTCTACAGACTAACTCATGGTGAAAAATTATACTCGACTGGAGCATTTCTATGACTCTTTCTATAGAGTTCTAATGACTCTAGAGAGAAAGTGAATCTTGTCCTGGTCTGAGTAGGACATCTGAATGGGAGATCACTACATGGCTGGGATTTTTGTATTAGAAGGAAAGGCCTAGGAAACATCATCTAAGATAAAGTGACTAAACCTTAGAAACTGCAACTAAGACTACTAAAAAGGTTCACATGGTGTTGAGCATGAATGCATAAATATACTAACTGATCTGAATAACTAAACGACTGATAGAGGACTACTGGGCCTGTAAGGCTGAACTGTACTTAGCCTGAAAGGCTGGACTTAGATTATAGAATATAATACATAAAAACGTAATGAATGGCTGGGTAACGTGAGGTAATTAAGCATAAATGAGTGAAAAACTGTATTACCTTATGAACGCAAGACCAAGCATCCAACATAATTCGAAAACATTCTATAAACTGAGGTACTGAAATACAGATAACTGAATAACTGGTGGCCATATGCTATGGTTGGGTAATCCTGAAAGTGAACTCAGTTTATGATCTAACTGGACTAGGACTGGGATTGAGATTGTAGCTAAGTTGCTAATTGACATTATAACCGTAACTAAGACTGTAACTGGGACTGAATGCTGGTTTTCTGATACTGAGGTTTAGAATGATACAGACGTACTGAATTCTGATGGTTAAGTAACTGATAGCTAATAGCCATGGTTCTGTAGGACTATCTAAGTCCTTTACTAGATACTGACTACTAAATGATGTTGTAATTGAGGACTTAGGGATGGAACATCAACATCATAGATTCACAGAGGTATCTAAACTGACAGTATACGTGACATAATCTGAGTTTTGCTGATCACTAAGAGTGAAGCATGAGTCATGTGGGATGAATATACTGTAAGATAGGGCATGAGTACATGAGTCATAAGCTGCATGACCTGAGTCTAATGTTTCTATACTCATGGAACATGATTCATAACACTAAGTAAGCCAAAACTCCTCATACTAGGAACTTAAAACACATACTATTTTATGGAAAGTGCATGAATATAAGCTGGGTGTATGGAATTGTGATGTGAAACATACGTAAGTATTGTGTTAGTTAAAGTACAAAACTTCTGATTGAGATAGTAATGGGCCGGGAATCATCTTTCTTTACTAAATTCCTACCCATATTGGCACTACTACTAGAACCTGAAGGCCTGGCGTTCTAAAGTATCATAACCGAACAGTTCCTGAATATTCGTCGGGTTATGATCATTTTACCCACTAGGGTAGAGATTGAGAAGGTCTTGTTAAGATCTAATCTGAACTTAAAGTGTACTAGTATGTAAAGAGTTACAAAAGCAAAAAAAAAAGTCCCTAAATCTGAAGAAGCGTGGACATGTAAATGAGGGATCTGTAATATACCAGTGGCCACTTTAGGAGGATTTTCCTAATTTTGTTGGGACTGAAGTGAATAGAGTCTGTTTGGGTGTTGCCCACTGGCGGCACTAGAAATGGCATCCTACTGAGTCGGGCGACCAGAGTAAGTTGATGGACGACTGTGCTGACTTCGTGCACCGGGTTGAGGATAGTCTCGAACCTTGTGACTTGGCTCGCTACATTCAAAACACACATTACTAATGGTTCTACACATACTCTTATGATACTTACCATTTTTTTGCAAAGCAGATTAGTTCGAATAATTCTTACACTATTCTAAGATTTGGAGTCTTGCGCCCTAGCTTTGCTACTGTTTTTGAATTTAGGAACTGAAGCACTGGCTGAGGAAGGAGTTGGAGTTAAGAACTTCTGGCTATGCTAAGAACGATTACCACCCTACGACCCTGGCTGAGAAAAACTATAACTACCTATTCTAGCTCTCTTATTCTCTCTCTTCTTCTTCTTAAGTTTCTGCTCTTCAATCTGTTGAGCATGGACCATAAGTCTAGATATGTACATTTCCTTAATCAACATCGTAGTCCTACACTCCTTAACCACTCTACCCGAAACCCCAGATACAAACTTGCTTATTCTGGATCTACTGTCTGCAACTACATGGAGAGCATACCTGTCTAACTCGGTGAAGTTGAGGGAGTATTATTTTACGCTCATGCTACCTTTTCTGAGATTGATGAACTTTAACACTTTGGATTCTTTTTGTTCTAGGGGAAAGAACTTATCTAAGAAGGCCATAGCAAACTCTTCCCATTCTATGGGCTCTACATCTATACCCTTGTCTACCTTCCACTACTTAAACCACGTATGGGCTATATCTTGTAGCTGATAAGCGGCTAACTCTGCACTCTCACTGGAAGTCACTCCTATGATATTTATGACTTTATGAACCTGGTCAATGAATTCTTATTGATCCTTTTTGGACTTAGAACTTGAGAATAAGGGAGGATTTATTCGGTGAAGTCCTAAATCCTGGCTACAGCTGAATTGGCCACTGGGTTGGCTGGAGCAGCAACTGGCCGTTCATTCTAAGTTGTGAATGAATTGTCTAGATTAGTAAATGAAGTCCTGAATTCTGCATATAAAAGAAGTTTGTCCAGGGGATCTTCCTGAACGGGTTGAGGTGGTGACTGATTATCTATTCTCTTTTCGCTAGCCCCTTTGGAAGGCATATTCCATAAGCGTAAGGAAGAAGCGAATTAGACTGAGAAATTTTTGAAGATTATTCTTACTGGCATGACATGACTACTGAAAGAAGGGAAACTATTCCTAAAACATCTCATAGCCTCCTGCACATGTGTGGTGCACAACATACCTATGTACAAGACTCTACTCGATACGTCTTTTCAGACTTCCTAGGCCACTGTTTAACCTTAGGCTCTAATATCAAGTTTGTAACGCCTCGAATATGGTACCTAAAATGCTACATAGTGCTCATAACCCTGAAGAAACACAAGCTAAGCCATGACTGATATCTATAACTGAGCACTGAATAATATACTGTAAATGTGTGGAATATAATCTATAAGGCCATAAGAATCAAAACTAAACTAATACTGAATATAAAACAATGTCTGTAATGGGGTATAATAATACCTAAAACTAAAATAAACTATCTGAAACATGCTGTAGTCTGAAAGCCTCTAAACTTTCTAAAATCTATGGAGTTGATTGGACATGTCCCCAACTAACTCTGAACTACTAAAATAATAAATTTAATAAAATAATCATGCTATACTCAAATGATGAGGACTCACTACTAGTCTGGCTATTGAACGTCTAATCTACTAAGGATGCTCGGGAGCTCGTGCTTCTAAACTTATGGTATAAAACACCACAGCACAAATGCATCAGTATGATTAAATGTATTGGTATGCAGTAAGGTAGGCTGAATGAAAATAGTTCATATGCATGAAAAATACTAACTGACTATATACATGAACGTGAGATACATGCATGAATACATAACTGTAACCGAGGTTGTGATAGAACTGAATACTAAGTTCTAACTACTGAGTCTACTAACAACATGGATTTATTGATATCTGAGCTTACTAGTAACTAATGACTAAAAGACTATTTCTAATAGTCCTGATTATAAATAACTGATCTAAGTGTTATACAGAGCTGGATGGTTATATCTGACAGTCCTAATTCTGATGAAACTAGCTCAGTTCCATACTGAGCTGAGTGACTGGGTCTGACAGTCCTGATATATGTAGAACTGAACTAAGTTGTATTACTGAGACTGAATCTGAAATTGAGACTATAGGAGGTAATCATCTACCCAATATACCCTGAAACTAAACTAGTGGGGTCCAACCTGTAACCCCAGCTAAAAAGGTGTCAGTATCGTGCTACGAATAAATACAAGCTGTGAGTTAACTCTCTCTGGCAGGGAGCTCTTTTGTTAACCTCTTCTTTAAGGAAAAACTCAAACGAGATGTATAGTCCCTAGACTCGTAGGTGTACATCTCAACGTATGCTAGCTATATAGTTCTAGAATGTAGGGATTGCTACTAAGGATCATACCGTCTACTGGATGATAGTGTGTGTCCTCATCCCTGGGTTCATTTGATGCTGAATCATACTCCTAACTGAATATACATAGAACTAATTTCCTAGTTTATACTAGGCTGAACTAATATGTTAATGATTTTACTGATTAACTAGATTTAACTGAGTTCACTGGATTTTTGTTGACTGATGGAATACTATTAAATTTTGTTAACTGACAAAATATTACTAAGTTCTAGTAGCTGACTGAGTTTACTAAGGTCTGAACTGAATACTACTGAGACATGATGACTCACTGAGATCACTAAGATTCCTGAGATTACTAAATGGGACTGGACTGATACTGAGTTTTCCAGAGTCACATGACTGACTGAATTCCACTATCATGGCTTGACTGAGAGTATTATGAAAACATGACACTGGCTCTAGGAACATAGCTGAATTGTTGGGTATTTAATACCCCCAGGACTCGATAGCTAAAAAGTAAATCATGGCACAAGCTTGAAAGCACAACAATGGCTAAATATATCCATAATTCATTGACTAAGACATTTCATCAAACACTTTACATGCACTAACTTGTACATGAATGGGGATATCATAATAACATGCTATGAAGGCACTATTTTGTTCACATAGGAATTTTATCAGACACATGGGGAGCATGCTTTTGTTATACAATAATCAATAAATCAAATCATCATGGCTACATAATTCAACTTGCAATTTGAAGGGTTTATAAAGAATGCCACATAAATTACCACACACTAAGATCAATAATTAAAATTAATAGTCTATGACATGGATCAAAACCCAACAACAACATGAACATGAAGTCCAATTCAAATAAATCATGAATATTCTTAAATATACAATCTTTGAATTAAAAATGGATCCTTGAGCTTCATGGGTAAAAAGGACCCATGAATCAAAAGTTGACATACCTGGAAATCTAAATTCTTGAAGTTCTTGGAAAAATTCCTGGAATTTGCCTTGATTTCTTGAGCTAGGGTTTTTGCCACTTGAGGGGGAATTATTTTGTTCTTGAGAGAAAGTAAGAAAAAGTGATATACTAGGGTTTTTAGGGCATAATTGCATGGTTAAATGATGATCTGGTTCATGAAAAAAAACCCTATTATCCTTAGAAATTTTTTATTTTTCATCACCTAAAACCCGATTTAGGCACCTGGCGGGACACGGCGCTATCGCATTGTGCCACTGGAAATTGCCAACTAGGAACTGGGCTGACGGCGCGATGCAGTGAAATCACATTGCAATACTGGATGGGACTTGGAATCTTAAAGCGATGCGGTAGTATCAAGTTGAGACATTGGAAATTTACAACTCTAGATTTAAGCCTTGGAATGACTCGCCATTATCGCAGAGGTCCAGTGGATTTTGACTATTGCCATTTTGGCATGCTCCGTGATGCGTTGATGGCTCAGGTGGCACACTATCTTACTAAAATGGCTTTAACTCTTCACTCGGGTGTTGGATTTAGGTGAATTTGATATCGATGGAAAGCTTATTCAATTTCACACACAATAAAATATTAAATTCTTGAAAATTCCACATGTATAAAAGTGGATTCATCTTTTAAAGTAAGTTTTTAATATTCTTAGGATGATTTTAAGCTAGGTAGAAATATGGGGTATTACACAGTGATTTATCCTTTTGTGTGATTTTTATTTTGTGGCTATATTTTGTGCCCTCCAACTAATATAAAGTTGGTTGTGTGTGTTATCATTCAGTGACTATCCTTGTTCTTATTTGTTTCTTCAGATATGTCTCGATTGTGGCTTGGTATGATTTATCTCAGAAATGTCAGATTTGGATACTAAATTGAGTTGGGATAGTTGGATTTGAAATAGCCTTATTGGAATGGCAATTTGGATGTATGATAGATTTGGAACATTAATGCCTACCTATTTTTAGTTTTTGTTTGGATATTTGAGACCGAGTGATTGAGTCTTAGTATTGAGATTTTAGCCTAGTGTTGTAGAGCTTATGTCCAACTTTTTTTAGACCTGTCTTTGTTCAGGTTTTATTTGTAGGCTAGTTGAGCCTACTCCATAGTTAACTATTTGTTTTTCTTGACATTGGTTGGATTATAGTTTATAAGTATTCAGATGATAGCCCATGTGTCCCATATTGGTTACTTTAGTTTTGACCTTGAGTTTCAGTGTTCTTTAGAAATTTATGATGATTTACTAAATGGGAGTAATTTACTGTTTGATTCTGTATGACTTTATTCCCGGTGGATGAGATATCCTAGAGCGAAATATTCATTGATTAGTAGTTATTTCTTGGATTTTGAGATTTCAATTTGATTATTATCTGAAATGGTAGCAATATTGGCATGGATTACATTCCTTATTATCTCCATTGGTATGCTCAGACAACGCCTTATAAGCTTATTCTTGTGTTTGCCATATGGACTTTCGTTGATTCAACTTCAGTTCTTTGAGTTCTCTATGATGAGACTGCATGGGCGAGACTCTAGTGATTTTTATCTTGGATTGGAGTGGATAACATGTGCTAAATGGTAAATGAAATATATATTTGGATTTGGA